>NW_015112838.1:638858-700680 GCF_001443285.1 Poecilia latipinna
CCCAGGACACGCTGGAGGGACTGTGTCTCTCGGCTGGCCTGGGAATGCCTTGGGTTTCCCCCAGAGGACATGGAACAAGTGGCCGGGGAGAGGGAAGTCTGGACCTCCCTTCTTAAGCTGCTACCTCCGTTGACTTTTAGAGTCAACGGTCTCCTTGTCAATCCAAACTTCCCCAGCCGGGGAAGTTTGTTCTTTAAGATTCGAGAAATTGCTCCCTAGGATAGATTTCTCTTGATAAGTCCAAAGCATGAAGAAATGGGTCCCCATTTCTTCATGGGTCCACAGCAAGCTGCCCAGCCGGGCAGTGTAGGAAACTTCCCCGATTGTGAAGTTTACTACACAGTCGGGGAAGGTCTGAAGAGATACGAGTCAAATTCATCGTACTCATTCTCATCCTTGTAACTGGTGATGTCAAAAGTGACCCCAGGAAATAGCTTGTTAACAAGCTTTCTCATTCCTGTGGTGACCAAATATCCTGCTCCAAAACCCAGAGAAAAAAACCTGACGGGGATTGCGAACTCTTCCATTGTCAAAATCTTTGTTAAACACGGTGCTATCTGTAAAAGAGATGCTTGGATATATCCTCCTGTTTTGAGATCCAAGCATTCATAACCTCACATGTTCTTTGATCTACGTCATAGATGAGGTCATTGCTACAATGAGTCTCTGTAGTCTGGGGGAATGTCTTGCTTCTGATCGTTGCTATGGAAACGGTCAAATCAGTTCTGCATGACTCAAACTATTAACCATTTGCAATTGCGTCACTTAATCATTCGAGGCGCCACGGCGGACTTCAGAAGGGTATATTTCAGGAGGCTAGGGATTAAAACATGGATTTTAATGGTTAAATATTAAGTTTAGATTGACAATGGTATATTAAAACCATTAATTTAAGTGGGATTTTTCATCATTCCATCAGGTTTAAAATTTTGAATCATACTTGACTTAAAAATATCTTAAGAGTAAAATCAAATGTAACTTACAGACATTTGCTGCTGCTGCTGTTGTAAATTGTGACAAGAAATTTTGCCTGCTTGGAGAAGAGCTACAAAGAAATAATTTTGGTTTAATAATTTTACATGTTAGCATAGAAATAGAATAAATGATGATCCCAAAGAAATGGTGCTGCCGCTCCATATTTGATGGGTTGTAAACGACCCACTCAAACACATTTGTTCTGTACGGTGTGGAAAAGTAAACAATAGACAGAACGTCATGTCTTCCAGCTTTTTCTGTGTAACTGAGAGCTTGACACCAACAGCAGCACAGCGTCAGCAGCCCACATTGCTGATAGCCGGGAAGGAGATAAACGAGTCCATTTCTATGCTTTCCTGTAAACTGGTTATGAGTCCGTTGGTTTTTCACTTCTCTTGTATTTTAACTATTAAACCAACTTGTAAACAAATGTTTATATCTGTTCTTAAAAGAATAGTAGCTTCGTGTCAACATATAAAACTATTTTCACCCCTGGGTATAAGGTACTTGCAATAATAGTAATATAACATGCAGTCAAGATGGTGAAACTTGTAAGAAGTTTCACCATCTCCTGATAAAAAATACATATAAAACACGGTGGTTACATCAAACTAAAATTATTTTCATAAATCCTTATTTTTCTTTCACTGAAGATGTTAAATTATTTACCCCTACATTTTATCATAACACAGACACCTGTGGGGTGCTCTTTCTAATTTAAAGATGGATTTTTCTACTTCCCAGGTGGAATTACAACAAGATCCTTGAAGTCGGAATTTTGACTGCAAAGGTCAGAGGTCGCTGACCTACCCAGAGTTCAGTAACCACTATTGCTGCAATGTACAACAAAATGCTGTGATGCGCTTCTGACAGGTTCTGCCTGTTAAACTAAAGTCACACATATTCACACTGTATGGCTTCCATGTGTGAACATGTTTGTGTTTAACGGCATGAAATGGTAACAGGTGTGTTATTCTGAAAACAAATTGAAAACTTCAATGGTTGTCTGACCTGCAATTTTGCCAAATGTGACAAGAGCTTCCACTTCCAAAACAAATCAAGTGCACCATTAAATTTAAATAATAATGATAATGTTTCCTACAGCGAATGCCAATCATGAGATAAAATCTTATTTTAATTAAATGTGGAATATTTGTATAATGTCAGTGAACCCTTTTTATGCAATAATTAGCAGTGTTAATAGAAAAGATTAATTGACTAATTGATTTTATATATCAGAAAAGTTCAATAGCTTAGCAGAAGAATAAGCTGAAATTGCAACATTTAATGACATGGAAATAGCTTGGCACCTTTTATTCATAGCTTGTGGTTGCAAATCAATTCCTACTGGGCAAATCCAATATTGATGCTACGCTCAGCAATTCATCTGCATAATGTACAGCTTGAATTTCATCATTCGCAGAGATGAAGGTCTTCTGTCTTACTCAGAAACTAAAGGTCAAACTATTAATGCATCCAAAAACATTAATTAAAAAGTCTAAACTTTTGGACTTATGTTCGTACATAAAGAAGAAGCCGCTAATTTCAAAATCATCGTAGTGTTCGTAGTGCGGTAGTCAAAAGCTGTAGTGACACAAGGTCAAAATATAAATACATCAGTCACTGTCCATGAAATGTTACTTTAAATGCACCACGCATGACAAAGAACATGAAACAAAACGTCTTTCTCTTCTGTGTTTCCATATGTCTGTATCTATACTGCCATCATCGCTCGGTGGCTCAGAAAGGTCAGAGCTGCGAAAGCTTCAGAAATTAAGCCTAGAGGGGAAGATGGTGGAGGTGTATAGCTATCTGAAGGACTTTCAAATAGAAGCAGGCAAAACCCGGCAGCTTACAGAAATAGGAACCAAAGTAAATATGGTCTGTCTGGAAAATCTATTATATCATGCTGTGCCCTTCAGTGGAGATAGAGGCAGGAAGAAAAAAAAAATCCCAGAGCAATGCTTCGTGATAAGTCTGCGTGTGCTTATGTTTTTTTTTTTTCTAAAAATGTATATATCACCATGACAAACTAAAGCACACCAGAGTAGTTCATGTGCCGTTCTAACACGCATCCGTGCCCCGTAAAATTTTATTTTATACAATTCGAATGTCCCCTTCTCCCAAACTGCTTAAAGAGCGTATATATCTGTGATGTGCATTGATCTGATGAGGACAAAAGTGTTTCTTACCGGCGTTTTTCAGTGCTGTTGACGACACAGGGCCCCCAGGCTCTCCACTGCCAGCTGATGTTGGGTGCAGGGAGTCCGTAGGCAGTACATTTCAGCGTCTGGCTGCTGCCAATGCGATAAGGACTGGAGGGAGCAGCTGCTTTTTTCTCATAAATCTCTGGGGGAACTAAAGAACAGGAGAGCAGATCTGTAAACCCAACAGGCCAGCGATAGGGAAAATCACAGTGGAAGGAAACAAAAAAACGGTAGCCTGAATTTCTCCAAGGCTTTTCCTGCATGTCTGATACCAATTTTCGGTTTTCTTTGAGGTCGGACCTGTTGATTTCAGCTGTGACTGATTTTTAGAATCATGTTTTTTCTTATAGACCTATAGCAAATAAAAGGAGTGTACAAAAATACAAAATAACTTAATATAAACCAAGAAAAGTTTAGTCTAATTAACAGTCAGACAATAAAGAATCAATTGTATAAATACAGACTGTCTGGATTGTAATGGAGTAGATTTGTCTATGCATGTTCCACCACCATCACTTTTGCATTTGATGCGTATTTATAGTAAGGTTACTTTGAATAGGTGGTCTAACAATAAATCAAAAAAAAAAAAGTGCCATCTGAAGCATAATTATAAAGTGACATGTTAAAATATGACAAAGAGCTCAAAACTGTAAAATACAACATTTATAGTTTCACATTTTCTAAAGCAGGTTTTCTATAAAGGTGCTGACAAATGTCTCAGAATCTGATTTTGGAAATTATGTACTGTCCCTTTAAATATTTAAAGCTGAAAAATGTTTTCTTATTGGTTCTAATAAAGTCATTAAAAAGTATATATATATATATATATATATATATATATATATATATTTTTTTTTTTTTTTTATTAAAATTTCATTGGGATGAATTGATGTTCAATGATTCTGGCCTTATAAATTCCTAACTTCTAATTTTCAGTCTCCTCATCGTTCTGTGACCTTGCAGTATCTAATAAACTTCAAACCCAATTGAAATCAAAGTTTAATGCCAGGAGCACCGGCCTCTGCTACACATCCTTTTGAAGAAAGTGAAACAGGAGGTGCATACCGTTGACAACAAGAGTGATGTTTAGCCTCTTCTCTAGCGAAGCGACACTGTTTTTCAGCACCGCCGTGTACAGACCAGAATCCTCCTGACAAACATCTTTAATCTCCAAAGCGTGGTTAGAGTGCATTCTTATCCTTTTCTTCTTGAACTCCGCCCGTTGGTTTATCAGCGTGCCATCTTTGTACCTGGAAAAGCCACACACACACTTGCCTCAGCACAAAACGCACTGCTCCTCAGGTGCTCTGCCCCTCAGTTAATCTCTAAATTGCAGCCATGCCAGGGCTAATTGTGCTTCTGAAAATATCCCATTGCTTTACTGTGAACACACCAAAGTGGCTTATCTTACCATTGCGTTTCAGGTGTGGGAAAGGCAGAGACGTTTAGTTGTAATTTGAAGGACTTCTGGCCAGCGGTTACCTCCACCACAGGCCCATCTGTATAGTCCAGGTTGATAAATGGCCCTTCTGGAATTGAGGACATTCAGTTTTTACATAAAGCACTTCTGGCCTTAAAAACTTTACGTGTGAATGGCTGGCATTCACCCCGGTGGACCGGTTTTTCAAATATTTTTTATTGACGTCTTCTCACATCGTGCTGTGGTTTCACACTTCAACACATCTCTGGTTCGAAAGCAAAGTCTTTCATCAGCATTTGTGAATAAATCTGAAGATCTGTGTGAAAAATGACAGTGTGCTTTCCAGAGATCAACAAAAAGAACAAATGAACAAATGAGTTTTGACTGAACTCATCTTTCATTACAAGTTTGTAATGTCGATAAGAAATTGTGGAATGATGCAAAACATTTACATTTGATTTTACCTTTATAGTATTTGCTGTTAATATGTGGAATACTATGATGAAATCAAATGTAAGAGTTAAGCATGAAGCTTCACCTCAATAACATAAAGAAGAAACATGTATTTAAATAAGAGAATACATTTAAGAACTGATATTTGCTTTCTTATTTATGATTCTCTGTTTTTTATCCGGTGCCAAGTAACAGGACGAGATTGCACGGAAAAGCAACGCAGTGATGTGTAGGAAGCTCAGACGATGAAAGGAAGAGGGGTCCACAGTATAGTTAATCAAAATTATTGTTGCGTTACCAATATCCACACTTTCAATACTGCACTGACTTCTTGGACCGTAACATTTGGTAGCTTATTATATTCCAAGTGGCATATCAAAACTAAACACCATCCTGTATGCTGCTCCAGAGGCCAGCTGTAAGATACACACATGTGGAGAGTTGATGAATGAGAATAACCTGGACTAACTGCGACTGGTGCCATTCAAAAATAACATTGGAATTGCATGATCCCCTTATTTGGTGTAGGCCAAGTTTGTAATTTTACAGATTATATTCTTACAGCATATAATGCTAAAAAAAAATCTTTCACATGGATTCAAATGTGATGAAATCAAGTTTGATTTGCCAGAATTGAGACCTGCCATGTGTGTGTTGCTTAAGATGCATCCCTCTTTGTATATTTTATCTATATTCTAAAAAAGCCTGTAAAAATGTACAATTTGATGCTTTGCAAAGAAGATGTACACTTACTGTGACATTCATATTTATGTATCCCATGGGCACATTGGGATGAATGTTCAAAGTTTTCTATAAACACATAATTATTAACCAAATTAATCTCAAGACATGTCAGGTTGTGCTGCTGTCACCTCGAGCACTCAGCATGGCAAGATGAGTGAATAAGTGCAGATGGAGCTTCTGCATAATGTAGCAAAATGGTTGGATCATTGGTATGGCATTTCAGTAATGATTAAGTAATTTTTTGGGTATGTACAAAAACATATATGGCACCTTCAAGGAGGCAGAGATCAAATGTTGCATGCTAAAGTCAATGCCAAAGCTTAATTTCACATATTTTCATCCACCACTGCAAAGAAAGGCAACAGAAGAGTCTTACAGTTTAGACAACATTTTGCATTTGTAGGTAAAGCATCTTTCTAAAACTTTTTCACTGAGTTGCTAGCATGTTTGTTGAGTTTTAATTTTAGGTATTTTTTCACAGATTACCAAACGTCTTGGAATCTCGAAGCCTTTAAAACAAACCGGTTTGTTGTAGTGATGTGTTCTGCATTGCTCACCATGAACAACGACTTGAGTCTGGAGAATTTCTGTTCTTTCCATGCTAGTAACAGTGCAGACGTACGGTCCAGTGTCTGTGACGTTGACATAGTGGATGGTCAGGACCTGAACCGCCTCTGTGGCATGAGACAGAGCTTCTCGCTGGGGCTTGGTCTCCACCCAGCTGTTTGTCTGTCGAGGAGAAGCACATTGTGGGTATTATTAGGCACCAGCTGAAATATTCAACTTCTGACCGCAGCGTCTGCCGGGTACCTGTTTACCGGGATAAGACCACTGGATGTCCACCCCGGTGTCGAACTCCACTGTCGCCGTGCAGTTCAGGGTGAGAGCCTCCCCCACCATCAACTCTACCGGTTCCTCAGGAAACAGCTTGACTTCGTAAATCTTACTTCCTGTCCGGGAAAAAGAAAAAAAAAAAAATTGGGAACGAGGCAGCGGGAGAGGTCACTGTGACATCGTCTGTGGCTTTTTTCCATCCTCCTCACGGGCCCGGAGGAAATGACTTTCTTCTGGACCAAAGAAGCCGTGCTACTATAAAAGGCCGGTCCGTTACAACTTTGCACTATTTCCATTCATGTGACGAGCTGCTTCTGGGAGAAATCAAAGTAGAATAGAGTAAAGTCTAGTGGGGGAAAGCTGAGAAAGCTTTGGACACTGGCCAGGGAAGCTGAAAAAGAACCCATCTCTTTTGGCTGTCGGTGGAAATGACGCTGATGTCTGTGCAATACACTGTGATTGCTTGATTGTTTGAAACACCCCATTAGTGCACAGAGTGAAGACTCGGTTTCTCCTCTGACTGATGCAGCTATTATGTTTGGCTGGCAGCAGCGGGGTATGACTTTCCTCTCCTCCTCTGAAGAAAGAGGTGAATGATCTCCCACTGCAGAGAAAAGTGCCTCAGGCCAAGGTCCTCAAAGTTCACTCACATTGAGAGGGAACTTCAGCAAAAAGTTCATCAAGTCAGATGTCTAAAATGTGATCATGACTTCCCTTCCCTTCCCTTCTTTTTTTTTTTCCTGTCACATTCTGCTGGCGCAATTGCTTATGTCCCACTTAGAGAAGGGAGTAGTTTTTGAGGAAATGGCATGATTCAATAAAAGTCTTGACATTTTCTGAATTATGACATAATTGAGTGACTCAGTGGCACACAGTTATTCTGCAACTAAGCAGTAAGTTTAGCACCACCTCTAATTTCTCTTTCAGCAAAAACAGACAGTGAAATCTCAGCTTAAAGTTGAGACTGAACACGAGTCATTATCTCGATAGATAGATAGATAGATAGATAGATAGATAGATAGAGTAGTCACATATGAATAGGTTACCAGTCTTAATTTATCCTCAGTTTTTAAAAGGTTATAGCTTCAAAGCAACTATTTTTGTCTCCAGGTTGTTTTCAGAAAAGTGATTATCCATAAATGGCAATCAATCACTTTCTGTTTTTTAGGAGAGACAATGCTACGAAAAAGAAAGTTATTTTAAAATTGATTTATTGAGTTGAATAAAATGTATGTTTTAAGGTTCTAAAGCTAATAATACTGTGCTTAGCAGCTGATTGCAGGTTCTGCTGGAGCAAATAGCCTGACCGATCAATGAAAAATAGGCATTTGTTTCAGAAGAAAAACGTATAATTACCACTAAAAATGTAGCAGGTGTTTCTTCTATATTTTTATTTAATGCTCAATCTGAACAGAATAAACTATTTTGCTTCATCGAATATTTGTGGTATAGATAACGTTATAAATATCCGATGATACAGTGAAACCATGGTAATTTTTTTATACTATAATTGCCATTAGGAGAATTTCATATTAGCCCGTACATAATTTGTAGTGTATTTTTACCAGTAGTATGAATGTAGTAGTTGTCAGAAGAGTAACGTTTGCCTTCCAGTGCGGCTGTGCATGTTACAATGATCAGTGGCGTGCTGTCAATGAAGTATCTGGGAATGGACCAGCCTTGCTTGTTGTCCCACTTCATTCCCCTGGTTTCCAGACCTAGAGGATACTGTGGATGAAAACATTAAAAAAAAAAAAAGAAGAGAGATTTGACATTTCTGATGTAATAAACACCTGACAGATTTAATGGGTGACACAAAAGGTGGAAGCATACCGACTGCAGGGTGACGTTCAGATCAGGAATTGTGACCAGACATGGCACTATGACATGCGTGGCGGAGCGAGTGATGTAGATGGTCTCCAGCTCGCTGCCGGATCCGCCTCTCATGAGGAAGGGCTGCGCAGGGTCTGGTGGAAAACAGAAACATGGAGCTGTTGAGAGGTAATCTTGACACCAGCTGGGGTAATGGCAGCTATTACTGGGGTAACTTTGTGAACGAACACACAGATCTCCCCGGGCCTGATAATGTCCCACCCGGTGGACGGGCGGTATATGGAGGTCATTACGATTACCAGAGGCTCAGTCTGTCTCCATCCAGCACATAACATTAAAAACCGCTATTATAAGCCAGCTGAGAGACAGGCAGCCAAAGGGTATAATCCCTCCTGGTACAGTTTCACCCCAAGCTGTCTATTGCAGGAAAATAGCTCTGCCATTTGGCTCTTTTTTTTTCTTTTTTGTGTTTTACCGCCTCACTCAATGTAGCTGAAAGTGTTTGAGGAGATCTCAGGCATCGTATCACCAGCTTACATCACACAAAATCTCATACTGCTGAGAGAAGATTGGCCAAAAACAACAACAAAATCTAACCACATAATCAAAAACTACTTGAAATGACATGAAGCTCTAAGCAGAAACAGAATACATGGGGCTTGAGATTCTAACATTAATAATTCGCAGTGCAAAAACATCATATTGGATGCAATGTTACAGTAGGTCTCTTGTAATATCTGAACTTTGGGTTCAATTTCAGCTTTCTGCCGTAAATATGTTGATGTAACACTAAATTGCCTACTGACATAAGTGCTGGTTTCTGAATTGGTGCATCTTGATAAATACGACTCTAGTTCAAAGTGCTTTGAAAGGTCAGTGTGCAAGTGCTTCACAAATTTAGTCAATTTAAAACATAAACTTTGTAATCAGGTTGTCTTTGTTTTGAGATGTTGGAGAAATCTTTCACACATAATGATGCCATTTCTCCCACTTTAGTATAATAAATGAATAAATTATTTAACAATCTGACACAAAAGCAAATCAGAGCTTTTTCATCACAAACAGGAAGTCAGACGCAGCTGTTATTTAATTTGAAATGGTCTTGATGAAAAGAAAATCTGGTGACATGCCGCACATCTTCTTTATCAGCTGTTAAGAGTTATGTTTTACAATCTGTTTGGTAAATCAAAGAAGGGTTTAGTTTTGCAAATATCACTGAGGGAACATGATTGATTTGGACTAGATGTAAGACATCATCACGGTATTATGCTGTAAATGTTATGCCATTGTGGTAGTTCAAAAAATATTATTTGTTGCTTTTAAGCAAAGACTGGAAAGATAATCTGTATGTGCAGGTCAGAGCTTTACAAAACTGGGCATCAGATTTTGCACTTCCTCTGAGTAATTCTTTGGATTACCAAAGTCAGCACCACAAGTCTCTTCTTCTGTCACATCGAAGGCTAAACTCTAAAAACATTACGAACAAATGAGTTGGAGAGCCAGCGATTTCTGAGCACACCTGCGGTTTCCTTATTCACCCTCTTTCATGAAACGATCTGAGAACAGTTGAAACACCAAGAAGAGGCTAATTTTTAATCTCTTTGAATAATCTTTTCACATCTGTGTAATGGCTGGAAAAAAAAACAAAAAAAAAACGGCGTAAGTGGAAAAATGTGAGATTTCTCAGTAGCAGAAGAAAGCTACTTGACGATAAGTGAACAGCCAGAATTAGGCTCCAATCAGCACAGTTGGTGATGTAATCAGGATGTATGCTACAAGTGATCCTAAAATTAATCAGGACCTTACAATGACCCATTTCTCAATAGAAGCACTTCATACACTGCCTGGGCAAAAAAAAATAAAATAAAATAAAATGTCACCAGAATTTAACTGAGGAAAAAATATATGAGCTTCCTGTTGGATACTTACTGCATGGACAACTTTCTTCCATCTGGCAGCAAGTTTTTTGTTTTTTTTTAACCCTGTCTGATGCAATGAGTGGCTCTAACTTATTAAACAACCATGTGAAGAGACGCATTCTGAGGTCATGGAGAGGATGTTAGTCTAATCATTGATGTCAAGCAGAGAAAACTTCTAAGGAGGTTCCAGTAACTACTAATAGAGATGTCCAACACATTACTTAAAGCTCGATAATGGGAACCATCATCTTTAGAAGAAGAAATGTGGTCCAAAAGAAACAAAAAAAAACCTGAATGACTGTGATCGGTGACATCAAATTGAAGATAAAAAGTACAACTCAGAGCTGTTTGACAGTGTAAAATTAGGTGAGATTATTCTTTGTTTTCATACAGAAAAGTTAAAGCATCAAAGTATTGGCTCTCTGAGGAACAAGGCCCTAAGCCTAAAGGCATGTATTAACATTGTATGTTTTCTCTAAAAGAAGGGAGCAACTAAGATAAGATTCTTGTTACATACACAGAGATATACTTGTATTGAATTTTTAAAAAGTGGGATTTTAAACACATTAGAAAGTAAAATTATACAAGGTGGGCGAAATTTTTACAAATAATCTGGAAAGTGTGGTGAGGATTTTCATTTTGCTATAATTACAGTGAAGTCAAACTGAACAGAGAGCATCTTTGAGCATTAATTTCATATTATTATTCTCACAGATTATCTTCTGATACACCAGCTGGGGAAGTGTGTGGAGTACCAGCCCCATAAACGGAGTCCATTTGGTCCTTGGTGCAGCTTTGGGTTTCAACTTCTGACCTCAGGACCTTAGCTGCTTGTCGTCCCACTTCATGGTCACATTTCCAATCTGTGACCATGCACCAAAACTTCTTAATAAATGAACCGCACACCAGTGAACTCTGCTTACTCCATTAGATAAAGTTGCATTAAATTAAAAGAGTAGTGAACACAAATCTCTGTGATGGACTGGTGACTACGGACTACAAATGGATGGAATAGTTTTCTGATGTTTTGGTCAATCACATCAAATCTCAGTAAAATACATCAAAGTTTGTGAGAAATAAAAAATGTCCGGGGAGTTTGAAAACTCTAACAAGACACTGTCTGCGAGCAAACTCTTGTTTGGCACTTGCGCTGGAGGACCGAGTCAAAGCTGACTCCATCATCTCCGCAAGCCGCATGAGTTAAAGCACGCTGGGAGATTACGTTTTATTGATGGCACCATAAATGCCTGCAGATAATACGAAAACACCCACTAAATAAGATCACTCCCAGACCCAGAGCTTGGCAGATGATGAATATTTCAGCACAGAAATGTTTGACGGCACACAGCTGAAATCACATACAAGTTTCAAAAGGAGAATAATTTAAAACTTTGGTCTGACCAAGAACGTCACCTCGGTGAAATCCGATAGGTTGTCAGCTGAATCAACTCATACATGTCGATTCAAAGCAAAAGTTTGAATTTAGTTTTGTATGACAATCTGAACAGTAGGACTTACAACCTTACTTACTAAATATCATAGATTCGGGTAGATAATTTCTAACGTTAGTTTAATGTTATAAATCATAAAAGCGATTGCGTTAGCTAGGGATCCGCTTCTTTCTGAGTTTGCTCAGAAAGAAGCTGAGAGTGTGAGAGTTTGGTGGACATCAGACAGTGCAGACAGCTTGCATGATGGACATCTGCCAGGCTAATTGAATCCATGTGGGCTGCCTCTCATCCCACCACCCGCTGGGTTTAATTTATTGCTGCCATTACATCTGTTTCTGATTAGCGTGCTCGTTAGATCTGCGGCAGCTGTTTTGGCACCTTGTCGGTGGGGATAAACAGGCGCTTCACATGAGAGGTCTGGACAGCGGGGCATCCCTACATGACAATCATCTGTTTTTCTTTTTTTTTTGTTTCGTTTATTCCTGACGGACCTCGCACTTCTCTGGCACAGCGCGCAGAGCAAAGCAAAATAAAGAGATAAGCCCCGAAAGCCGGGTTTCAAGTCTAAAATCTTGGCTGTGACTCATCTGTGTGACACGATGTGAAAGCAGCAGGAAAAAAAAAAAAAAGCTGTTGGCAGAAAAAAGTGGAGCAGTTATCAGTTTGATTACTTTGAAATTCATAAGACACAACAAATCATTGTGAGGGGAAAAAAAAAACCCTGAATAGACGGATTATTATTGTTTTTATCAAAGGCTTCAAATCTCTAATTTCCGAAACTTTAATACTGCCAGCAACCAGGATGTTACAGAGCCTAACTCAACAACTTCCAGTTTTAATAATACAGCAGTGGCTTTGATATTGTAATATATGAGTAATATTCAAACAGATATTCTGTTTCAATGAAGCTCCAGTTTTCCTGCGGACCACCGAAAGATAACCGGAGAAAACAGCTTGAGGTTCTGTTCCGTCATGGAGGGAAAACTACATCCTTAGGAAAAAAAAAAAAAAGGATTGTTGTTTCTGAATAGAAAAGAAAAATGGCTAGACGTAAGATGTCAAAACAGAAAATGTAATTGTCATAATTATCTTGCATTTTGCTCAGACAATTACCTTTGAATTACATGAGAAAGAAACATGAGTATTAAACACTGAACCCAAAAACCACATTCTTGTTTTTATTACCATGTAGTAGGAATCAGCATTAGGTTTTACCAAAGAGAGAGCTTGGAGCATGTGTGTTGTTTATCCATCGCTATAAATTTACTGGCCCTTTCACATATGCATAGGTTTTAGGAAGATAAACTTAAGACATTGCAAAAAGTTAACTGATTTTTTTTTAAACCAAGACATAAACTCTGTGCAAAGATGATATAGATCGTAAAGAAAAGGTATCTTGCATCTGTCAACAGTTTTTCTACAATCCTGAGAGACAAAGGGATGTAAAGGTGTTGGGAATTTCTTTAATAATTCAAGCGTTAACAGCCAGCACCGTATTTACTCTCTGACTCTTTGATTACTTCCTGCCATACTTAAATTACCACTAGATACCGCTAGATTTCACTTTCATGGGAAATATTTGGACATTTTGATATTGCCAGACCTCATGTCAGGACTCGTTACACCTCTGGTGGAGACGCATTTAGCAACTTTCTGGAGTCCCCCTGGGGTGTGTACCTGTGCTGAGTTAGTGTGGCTCACCTCTGACAAAAGCGTAAATCCTGACAGCAGTGGTGCCATCAATGACCTCTTTAATGTCCTTGTAATGGCAGCGGTAGTAGCCCGTGTCTTTGCCCTGCGCACCATGCAGGACCAGCCTCTTGCAGTACTGCTGCCCATTCTGCCCGGGACATTCGCTGATGAAGATCGTCCTCTGACCGAGTGACCCGGTGGTCTGAAACTGTTGCTGGCGATCTGTGAGCTCCTGTCCATTCAGCGTTTCGTCCGGCCAAGTCCAGGCCAGAGTGCGTTGTCCCCTGGGAAAAAGAGCATCCAAAAAACATAACTTTTAGGATATAACTATTCACAAATCATTGCTTTAATATGAGAACCAACTGATTCTAATTAAACTTTTGCAACAGTCACAGTGAGTGAAGTGCATGTTGTTTTGTTTTTCCAAAAGAAATCCTCACATACATCTGCACACCACTGTTCGCTTTGCTCTCTGTCACGTAGATTTTGTTATCTTAACCTGAAGGCATTGTGAGCCGGGCTGCATGGGATCATAATGGCTCCCTGAAAACTGATAGCTCTGCTTTCATCACCTGCCCACATCAAACGCAAATGGCCAAAATCTGTGGGTAGGGCCAAAATGTGACGACTGGATAAAACACTGAAAATGATGGAGCTCTGTGAAAATACCCGGAGGGTAATTTTCTAGACCCGTGCGAATAACGCCCATCTATCTAAAGCCAAGAAAACTGCACACCGCGGAGGATAAATGGTCAAAATTGAAATCGATACCCTCCCTTGGAGGACTCTCTGTGGTAGTGCCATTAGAGGTTTACATATAAACAAGTATTTAAGGCATGCTTTGGGAAAGGCCCAAAAGTATCACCAGCTTTCCAAAGGCAGCAGATTTTTTTCTCCTTCATTCGAATAAAATGGTTAATGGAGTGACAGCTTGGCTGCAGAGAGCAAAACTGAGATTTCATGAGGATAAATGATTGTTGTTACAAGCAAATTTACATGAGGGAATTTAAATCCATGCATCAGAAGGATATAATCAGCTTCACAAAAACAAGCTTGGAAAAACACTGAGCACCCCCAGTAATCACTACCAAGTCAAGATGCTTTCAAGGAACATTTAGTAACTAAATGAGCTTTTAAGTCATTATTTTTTATTTGGTTATTCAAAATTGTGTTTTAGAAAAGATTGTAGAAATACTTGAGCTTACATTAATACCAATATTAAATGATGACTAATGATCTGGCAGTGTCACATCTCATTTGCATAATGCCGACTTTCTTCTGGGAACTTCATAGGTGAATATTTGGAGTCATGTGAGGCTTTCAAACCCGAGAACATGCAATAGATCAATCAGACTAGCACTGAGTTTCTGGAAAGGCTCACGCCTAAATCCAAAAGAAAATGTCTGGTTTATGCTCAAGAGCCAATTTTATGTCCAGGAAACCAAACAATTTAAATAAGTTCAATAATTTCTTTCAGGCAGGTTAGATATGCAGCCAGAATTACCCTGCTATGGGGCATTTTACCAAATGTTATCTCAGCAATGGGGCAACTGTGGGTTGCGTAGTCGTCCTGTAATTGGAAGGTCGTCGGTTCGATTCCAGCTTCCTCCTGCCACATGTCGATGTGGACAAGGCTGCGTATCGGTGTGTGACAGGGTGAATGTGACTGCAGTGTAAAGCGCTTTGAGTGGTCAAAATTATTGGACAAACTGTTAAGTAAGTTCAGCTCATTTGCTATATGTGAGACAGTAGAGTATGATTTGAAAGAAATCCATAATTATTCATGAGTTTTTAAACTTTTATTGCTACTCAGAAATGTAGATTTATAAGCTATACATATATATTCTAAAATCCATTTAGAGTGTACCTTCACAAAAAGTACCTGCATGTAAGAGAAAGTGTTTCGTTGACAGAAATTACACGATCGCCTTTGGAGCTGTCAATCGTGGGCGGAGTCATAGACAAACCAATCACCAGACCTGTGGGAACAAACAGAGCAGCTGCGTTAGATTCACGTTACACGGGTCGGTCCGGACTGAGGGGTTTTTGACGGAGAGCTGCTGCTGCTGGGCCACCAAGTCTCCGAGACGCATCGGGAATCTGAAATCAGACACGCTGTTCTCAACATTTACAAGCTGTGAGGGATTTTGCAGCAAGCCATTCAGTCCCTCCTCGCGCTGAATAACATTCAGCTTCACAGAGAAATCATGACCCACTCACTCATGATGAAATAATGCTGCTCTCAGCTCTGTGGATAGCCTCTAAAATAGCCGCAAAAGTCTATTTGGCCTTGATTCATTATTGTTGCATCTACTTCTCTGGCTTGTGCTTGGTTAATGTGGGCTTTCAATAATGTTTTTGCCATCCCAGAACCCCTGCAGGGCCGTATTAGCATTTAGCAAGACTCTACACCTACAGCATATTATGTATAAATGTGTCACCATGACTTATGCCCCACCTGGATATCATTAGAGATGAAAACAAACACAAAGCAATAACAGAGATTGAGAGGCCCTGTGGTTGTGCGCAGGGAGATTTTCTTTACAGTAAATGATGGCATTTCTCCCCACAAAGGAATCTATGTTTATTTGAAAATGGTTGCAGACACTGATGTACTGCACATTGGCAATTTTCCCAGCTTTATTTAACTTTCAAAACGGGACACTAGAAGCAGAATCCTCATTATCTCAAAGCCAACATCTAATGAATTCTCAATACCGAGGGTATTAACCGTGGGTCAAATACTAGAATCAGCAAATTCTTACACAATTTAGTTATTCATCTTGAAAAATCTGCAACACAGGCGACGGACAAGGCACCGGCAGCAGGAAGAGGTACGGACGGTTTCTCAACACTCTGCAGTTGCACGCTGCCAATCAAAACCTGGATAGCTGCTTATCTTGTACACAGACCCAAATCCTCCAACACATCCTGCTGGCCGGGGAGCACAATGGAGCAAAGTTATTCTTGTGCAAATATTTTCCCAAACATGTTTACAGTGACGACTGATCCCGCTGGAAGAAGACTGATCAGCCTGAGGTCCTTCCAAGTCAACAAAATCTCAAAAATACCCCTGGGCTTGGAGAGGTCACTGCCGAATGGAGTACAAAGTCTTCAGCAACAATACAAATTTAGGCAAAAATGTGTCTTACATGTGAATGAAATAGAAAGTAAATGCATTGGCTGTCGATTTCCAACACCATTTAAAAATAGAGATGAATTGTTCCAAGCTAAATAAGTGACTAAACTATAATAACATTATCCTTAGCCACCATCAAACTATTCTAAATAACACACATTTTATCTGGACTATATAGTCTTTATTATATAGAAAATTAAGGTGACAATTGTTTTAGTTTCGGTGTGTCTTCTTAATTACAGTGCAATGAGAAAGCATTTCCCCTCCAATCACAAATTTCTACTCTTTTAGCTTTCTGTCACACTAAAAGGTTTTCAGGCAATCTGAAGAAACAAATCAAACTAAAATAATTTAATCTAAAGCTCTGCAGGCCTCACTTACCTCATTAAGGTTGAAGTTCATGATTCAACAGTAAGAAAGAAACTGTCTAAAAATGACATTTTGTGGAAGATTTATTTTCCTTTCCATTAACCCTTTCATGCATGAATTATGATCCTTTGTGTCAGGATTTTTTTTTCAATTTTTTTCTTTATTTTCTTAAGGCATAAAAAAGAGGTAGGAAAAAATTCTTTAAAAATAACTATATATATATATATATATATTAGGTGATAAAAATATATATATATATTTTCTCCAAATACAAAGTTGTTATTGAAAAATACATCAGTAGTATTGTTCTTTAGGGGTTATCTGAGGTCACAATATTTTTTTTACCTGCAAGAGTCGTCGTCTACAGTAGAAGGAGGGACCAGGTCGGTCGGCATGCTTTTTTGTCTGTCGGCCATATTGGATTTCACAAAAATAATTTATTGCATTTACAGCTGATAGCCAGTAGTTGATAGAGTATTTTATGATGCATTAGTGTCCACTTCAGTGGTCTGTGTGCATAAAAATCCACAAGAAGCACAAGAAAATGGCTTTTAGATAGCTGTCCACTGTAGTGACCACTATGCATGAAAGGGTTAAAAACTGACAGAAAATCCTACATCTGTTATACTAAAATTTGCTTTAACAAACTCAGACATTTAAGCATGACAAAAAAGCCAAAACAGGAGTGATCAAGTACTTTTTCACTCTTTAATGAATTTAACTTCCCTGTCAGATGCTTTGACAGATAATCGATTAACTTGTACACGAGCCAAGGTTGGGATGCAAACTGGAATTCTTTCAGCTTATATTTATTCATGTCTTTGTGATCATGATCATCCTCGATTCTCTTTTCATAACAAATGCATATATTTGCAGTTGAGTTTTAAGAGTAAAAACATCAGGAAGTATAACTGCGATTGAAATCAAAGCTATTTCACAGTCTGAGTGTTTATGCACACCAAAAACAGACACCAAGGTAGAACATATTGCTCACTAAAATAAACATTTTGAAGGTAAAAGTAGGAAATGCTGCCAGTGCATGGATTGCTCCCTGCTTGGTGCCCAGCAGGACATTCCTTCCCCCGCAGCCTCAGACATTCTTAACTTGGGTTTAAAATGCAAATTAGTTTCCCCAACACATCGTCTCACATCTGATGTGAACCTGCCGCCACCCTCAGTCCCATCTCCACTGTCCTTCACACCTCAGAAAGCCATCAACCTAAACAGAGTAATCTCAAAAACACAAAAGGATCCAGACATTCTTTTCTTTTCACTATTTTCTGAAAAACAAATGTCCTTCAGCAAACCTGTGAGCTCTAAACCTCCTACACCTTCACTTCTAAAGATTGAATGGCGTTCTTTCTTTCCGTACAAGGTACAACAAACTTTGATTCAAAGTGAATATCTCAGTCTATGGTTGTGTAACTTTCAACGATCTGATCGATAAAAAGAACTTTAGAAGCACAGTTGGAGGATAAATTAGTTTGGTTACCCACAGAGAGACGCAGCGGGTCAAAAAGGCTGATAAAAATAACAAATATTATAAAAGAGCACACAAAATAAATGTTTAGTCCTGCTTCAAGTAGAGACTAATCATATAACTTTGCAGGGCCTTTAAGCTTTGTGGAGATTTTCAACCTTACTAACTCCTCGTGTGGTTTTAAAGCCAGTTCTCCCTCCTAACTCGGTGGATTTGGAGGATTGCTCTGACTCTTGTGCCGATAATTTTCCACAATCATAGAATAGTCAGATCTAAACATGAGATCATTAGTGTTCGAAATGGGCCATTAAACTCAGCTGAAGGCTCTCGGCAGGTGACTGCAGTTTACTGGTTTGAGATGCAACATCGTGATTATGGCGAATTTAAGAAGAAGAAATCTGTTGCAGAAGGAAAACTGCTGCTTTCAGCCTGCGTTCATATTTATAAAAGCGCATATGAAAGCATACGTTTGCCTGAACCTGAGGTGTTTTTTCCTTAGTGAAGAATCAATTCATTATTTAATGAAAATGCCAAACTACAACGTAATAAAAATGAGAAGCTTTACATTGCGAGTCTGCCAATTTGTGAGAGCAGACGGAGACAAATCTGCATAGCTGGAGTTTGCTGCAGAATGTGCATCCAGACTCAGCATCAGGGACTGAGAAGCTGAAAGTGAAGGTGTGCTGTGTATAAACAATATGCAATTTTAAAGTCAAGGCAAACGCACCGTCTTAGTGATAAAAGCTTTTACAGAAGGAACATGCATCTAACCTGCATTTGGTTTGTAAATGGCAGGTGAAAGTGTCAGTGCATGTAGTTCCTGAAGAGCTTTAGTCAACGCAGCAGCACCAAAGTCAGAAAAGAGGTCAGAATGGATGTTCAAAAGTTCAAGCTGTTACCAGATCATGTACCAAACATGTACTAAATATGAAACTGATACAAACACAGAATAAGTAGCTCACAAAATCTTTTTGAGGAGGGAATTGGCATCAAGGGGTTTATTCCTATGAAGACCGATCAGAAAACATGCAATAAACTACAAAACTAAGGAAAAGTGAAAGAATCACAGGTGTGTGCGGTGACCTGCTAGCATAGTTACATTGTTGTAATGGTTAGCTCAGGGGAAAGTGTGATGGAGGACAGGAATGTTATCACTCTGGTGCACATAAAATAACATTTAAAAAGGGAGAAAATCTTATAATTATTTGTCCGCTCACAGTTACCTCCAAGGAAGCTACATTTCCATTAGATTACCTATGTTGCACCAAAACACTTATCAAATCATCAAAAACTTTATAGAAAGACTATTAACCGTTTTGAAGAAAGTTCTGGAGTGCCAAAAAAGAGTCCAGCAAGCATAAAGTGGTCTCGTTAAAAGGATTTTTTTTTTTTTTTTTTGCAGAGACACCACCAGTGCAGAGCTCAGTGAGACTGAGACTTTTGAACAGTGGTGTACTGTCAGGAAATGCAGGAAAGAAGGCACTTTTCTCAGAAGACAAAATGTTGTTTTGCAGGAAGTGCAAGGATTGGTCTGCTGAAAAGTAGGATCTAGTTATTTTTCTCACAACGGCATTTCTCCCCTCTGAGGATATATTTTATTTTTTTTTCCACAAGCTGACAGTGAAGCATCCTTAGACCAGGTCGCTGGTTGAGTCCCTCAGATAAAGAATGAGATCAAAACATCCTCGAAGAACCAAAGGTCTAGAGGATCAAAACACTGAAATTTGGGATCCATGGTCCCAAATTTCCCAAACCTATTGAAACTTTGCATATATTTGAAATATTTCTCCATTAAAGCCTTTAAAGTTTGAGGTTGATCTTTGAAATTCAGTATTCCATAAAAACCAACAAAATATAAAACTAACATCACGCTGTAAAGTTTGTTAGATAACATTTTTGTCAAACTTCAAATTATCAGCCATGACTGTTGGCAGCAACAACCATTTCCTTTAAATCCTCTCCAAAGGCCGCCTTGCTGATGCCAAAAACACTAAACGCACCCCCACCTGCCCAGATCCAGCATAATGTCCCGTGACATTTTTATTCGGTTTTGCAACAAACACTCTCAGATGACTTTTGAATTATTGTAATTACATCTAATAACATAATTTGCACATCATGAATTCAGGTTTATAACCCAAGGACGGACCTAATTATGTGCAACGACATTATTTCTGCCTTTGGGGTGTGCAGAGTGAGCGGCGGACTGCAAGCCAAATACCTATTGTAGCTGGCTCCCGGTGATGGATGTCTCCCTCACAATCTGTTGAGAAATCACGCGCCGACAGACTGGATGCAAATTGTAAATCTTTTCAAATGTCAGCGCTGAGTAGCGAGCCCTGAGAGATCCACCATCAAGATGATGGAGGTGCGTTTAGAGGGAAGAGGAAGCGGGGAAAGACAAGAGGGGAATCTCGGCTTCAGCTGCAACGTCAAGTTTCTGTGGCCGTCACAGGGGGCTTTACACAGTGGAGCTAAAAGCTTGAAGAAAGTGAAGAAAAATTTCCACGTGTCATTCAAGCTGGTAACCTCCTGGCATGTGTGGCTCTGAACTCTTAGCACCTCTGAAGTGTCCTGCTACCAGGGTTGGTTTGAGGATATGTGCCACTGCACTTGTCAAGGCCTTGCGTCACTTGTATTACTTGTCACCTTAAGTGGCTTCCCTCTTAAATGCTGGAAGAAAGCTCCGTAAAGTCATGGCTTCTTGAGTGGTGTGAAAAAAAATCCAGCCACCTTTTTATTGTTTGGACACTTGAAATTGATGAAAGAAGAGAAGAACATTCTTCTTCTTCATCTTCTTCTTCATCTTCATTCTCCCTTTGCTGCTTCAGGGACAGAGGTCTCAGCGTGCCACACTGTGTGTACATTATATTTCCAAACTGTGAATCACCAGACTCTGCAGCCTGCCCATCTGTCAGCTCTGTAAATGGTCTGAGAAAACAAAAATTAATGACGACCCCATTAGTAATTGTTGGCTTTCTGTCAGACTCACTAAAATATACAGTTTAACGTACAGAAATGTGAAAGGAATGCCAAGGAAAACCAAACACATCCATGTCCAGAGTTTCACTGCTGATAACGTGTCTGTTTAGGATAATAAACACGTTTCTCCGGCAGGGCGGATGGTTAGGACTGGTATCGCTGAGTTAACTTATGCTAAAGACCTCAGAAAGGTTCACAGGCCCAATTTATTGGGGAGGTTTTGTTTCTGAAAATTATAGTTTCAGCCGGACTCTCTGAACCAAGTGGTTCAAAGAAGAGGCAAAACTGACCTGACCCCTAAAAGACATTACATTTATACACAGCAGACTGAAGCATTTTGAGGGAGAACACTTTTTATAGCATCAGCCTAAAAAAAACAGAACAAAGAGAAAAGATGTTTCAATCATGGCCCCCTGCACGGCCAAGACAGAGCTTGGAACAAGTTATTTTCATCCAACAGGCTGAAGATGTTCAGTTGTTGTTTGCTGGGCCGTTTTATCCAAGACCTTCAAGTTCAGTGACATTTTCAGCAGTTTTAGTTGAGCAGGTGTTGTACTTTATGTCTGTTATTTTAATGCTTTGAGACTCCTTAATTTAATGAGTATCTACTAACAGTTTTTAAAGTTCAGTCTATAGTGAGCAAATCTTAATTTTATATCCGTCTCAGATTTTTTCCCCCTATCCTAATTACAGTGCTCCCACACTTTTATCATTACTAATTACCCTTGGTAATAACGATTAAGGAGCTTTAAGGTAAATGTGTCTTTAATTACAGAAGTAAAATCTAAAATATGAAGTTTCATACACATTAAATTGTATATTTAATATATAAGAGGATGAATAAAGGGCTGAATTTTCTGAAAAAAGTATGAAATGTTTTTTTTTTTTTGTTTTTTTTTTCAGAAATCTTAGGTACCTTTATTACAAGCATCCCTATCAATTTCTATAAACTGAATCTGAAGCTTTACTTTTTAATTTGATGAGAGTGCCCAGAAACTTTTGATTTGTAGTACAATAGCTCCTGTTTCCACTGGAAATAAATGTAACGAGACACAGATGGACGCTGTGCAGCTGGTTGCTAAACACGTTTCTGTTCCACATCATAAATGAAAATGTTTGGCCATTGCTGAAGAACGTCTGGGTCTGTTTTGGTCAGACATGAGTATGAACATTTCTAGTGAAACTGACCTGATTTTTCTTCAGGTGGGATGATTACATATGTGCTCCATGCTTTTCAGGTTTTTATTTAAAAAAAAAAAAAGGCAATGTATCTGTCTCTTTTTGTTATCTCACATGAAATCCCAATCAACTTTGCAGTTTGTGGTTGTAGAATGGTTAAATGTAAAATATGAAGTCTTCTGCCATATCTCTGTTTCCCAAATGAATAGTGATTGGATTGCTTACAAATGTGAACACATGGCTGTGAGCCAGAAACGTATTTGAGCTTGGTTTTCCTCATTTCCCATGCATTCCAGCTGTTGGTGCAGAGATAAGCCCCAGCTTTGAGAGATTAGCCCCTAACTACAATCAGCACAGCAAAGATAACACAATGCACTTCCTCACTGATTTCTCCCTGGTCTTTTTTTATTATTATTATTTACAGAAGTTTGATTTATTTATTTTTTTTAAGGTTTGAGAGGAAGAAATGCTATATTAACAGTAACTGGTATCAAAATGTCCTTTATTAGCTCTAAATGACTCTAATGACTTCATAAAAGCTTCTCTCCCAGGATGTGACACTCTGAACAGCAGGGAGGGTCACAGATGATTAAATTCTGACATCAACAATTATCAAAAACTTCTTCAATGACAGCCTTTCTCACATCAGAGGTCACTGAACACATCTTTATCTAACAAAAATCTAACACAGCTCTAGGGAAAAGTGATTTCTCTTCGTCGTCGTGAAAAGCTCCTTTCGCTGTGGGGAGGGATGTGTGGACCTTGCGCCACGTCCAGCTGGCTGCGCCAAGTAAACATGAAGAAATGAAAAGCATTAGCCTGGAGCGTTAGCAAAGAAAGAGGAAATGAAATGCTCTTTCATAGGAAAAAAAAATAATGTTGCAAAGATGAGGACGAGACGGTGCAAAGAGTTTGCTTGGTGTTTCTCAAACATGCAGAGGACATGGCTGGGATCGCGCAGGGATGGTTGAATTAGACACACTTTGCCGGGCTGCATGCCTCTGTGCTGATGGAAGGGCCAAATGTGAGCTGAGAGCCAGAAGCCTGTATTATAAGGACAATTGTGCCTGTTTGCTCAGCATGTGCGTCAGGCGGCACTTTGATGTGTCAAACCTCCCAAACCCGGCTGACGGGAAGACGGGGGTAAAAAAAAAAAAAAATGCACGACCGGTATAAAACGTTCTCTAGAGGAACATATTCAGCGGCTCCATGACTTCTGCTCAAAAAGTCAGAATACCAAGAAGTATGAAAAGCAAAGTCATATCCAAGTGTTTTGCAAGAATGATTATAAAAAGTGTAAACATGTCATATATCAGCAGCGCAGATGCAGGATGGTATCAGTTTCCTATCATCCTCCTGGTTCAAATAACAACCACAGAGTGATTAACATTCCTGGTTGAATACCAGCATCCCTTGTAAAACCCGATCTTTGCTGCATGACATTTTATCCGTCTTTCTCTTCCCTTCTCCTGCCTGCTTCGTGCTGTCTCCTATCAAATACAAAATTCCTCAAAAGTCACGAAAGGGAAGACTGGCTACTCTACTTGCTCCATGGCTGCTAAATAGCAGCAGGAATCCCTAAATCCATGTTTCAATCCCTCGTTCCCACTGCTGCATCCACAGCTGCTGCAAAGCGTGCACCACGTCATGGGGCTTGCCGAGTCGCAAGGAGTTTATCCACCGACATGTAAATGTTTGGTCAAACCTTTTTCCAACTCAGAACTGTTTGATAAGAAATTCAACCGAGTCCTTAAATTCCAGATGCTTAAAAGATGAAAGTGGAATGGATAAGAATGCTCCACGAATGTTTAGACTTTTCAAATATCATCCAGGCATACATACTTAAAATCATCTACACACTTAAAATGAACCACAAGACAACTAAAAGACGTTATTTTGTGAGATGCAATAGATGTATCCTTAGGGTACAATGCTGCTAAAAAAGTTTTTGGTCTCTTACAGGTTTCTTTGAGTTGAGCAATTTTTTTTTGTCACACTTAAATCTTCCAAATGAAATGAATTTTATGAGTAAATTAAAAATTAGAGGGAAAACTATCCAAATCGGTCAGATTTTTTGGGAGAAATGTATTCTTCTTGTGGTTAAATGTTAAATTATCTGTGGTTGACGACACCGTCTTTTTTTTTTGGAAAGCTGAATTAAATTTAACCATCCACATCCAGGCTTAAATCAGTTCAACAGAACATGTCTGACAGCATGAAGTAGGATGAAAGATAAGAAAAATATAAAATGATCTAAACACATCAAATTCAGAGACATCTATTTGACTAAAAAGGGTTACAAAGTCCTACTGAGGCTTTGGCACTTCAGTGATCCACAGTGAAACCGTGAAACTCAAACAGAGAAAACGTGGAGCAGCAGTGAACTTTCGCAGAAGGTATGAGAGTCCACCAAAACTATTCCAAGAGCACATTGACGACTCCTCCAGGAGGACACAAAAAACGGAACAGCATCTAAAATATACAGAGCTCTTGGCCCATCTACAGGCCAAGAGCTGTTTTATTGATTCAACAATATGAACAAAACTGAGAATGTCATCTATAAAATACAGTTCTGCGGTGACAACTTCTGCTGACCAAACTGAACACAAGGGTCTGCCTCACTTTTGTGGAAAAAAAGAAAAAAAAAAAAAGGACTATGAACTTTGAGACTTTTTGGAAAATATTGTGTGGACACATGAAGCAGAAATTCTTTGGAAGGTGTGGATCCAGTTACATCTGGAATAAAACAAACACGGTATTTCAGAAAAAAGTACTTCATGCTGGAATACTTGCCATAGTTCACATAAACATGAATTCAACTCTTCACCAAGAAATCCAACAGGAAAAGGTTTCTTGAAGTTTTTAGATGTACAATTTAAAATGCACTGTGATGCAATCATGGGACTGCTGTTCTGTTCAGTTTGTCTATCGACGTGTGTTTTGCCCCTATCAAATAAATTAAATAACATCTGCTGAACTGGATTAGTATAAAACCTTCATCAGAAATCTAAACCTTTTTGAAATTTGATGCATTTGCATTCAGATTATTCTCCTATGTCGGCTCGCACTCATCATTCTGCCACATTCAGGCAGCTTTGAAAGGAGCCTTTCTAACCTGCAGAGAACACCTGCTGATATGATAGATCAGGGACATAGAAGGGGGAAAGAGTCAAACGTCAGTGCCAACGAAGCCCTTTGAGCCATTTAAAAATGTAAAGCTTCTCTAACAGCCATGCATTTTGAAAGCGGGCGAGCGCTGCGAGTGCAGAACGTAAGGTGGCAAGCGGAGAGTTCCTTTCTTCGCGGCTGCAACACGGGGGCACATTAAATCCTGCATGAAAAGAAAATCGGCGAGCAAATTTCCTGTGTTCTTTATCACAGTGATGATTCTCCCACACTCCCCGTTTTCATGTACAGCAAAAAACATTTGGCATCAGAGTTTCTATCACTCTTCAGTAGCTTGTGCTTCTGACGGATCGTGTGACAGGAAAAGAGAAACCTTGAATGAACAGCAGGCTTCTTACAGAAACGTATGCAGATGTGATAAGGGAATAAAGCAGTGACACAAAACAGTCACAAAAAGTTTGTGTTGTTGCCATAAATCCTCAACATATGAAACTGTCTCTGCATCAAATTTAAAAATAAAACAGGTAGAATAAAATTGTAATACTTATTCAGACTTGGAGGGCGCAGCCATGCCTGCATGCTTACTTCAGCAACACAGTATCTGAAAATGGTGAAGGCTGCAACTTTTCTGAAAAAACTCTGAGCATCTGCAGTGAAATGGGATGCAGTGCTCTGCACATTGAGCCGTCTTGCCTCAGGCTCTAAAACACACCCGCTTTCTCAAAAAAGAATAAATAAAATAGTCCGCTTCCTCTGTCATCTCGACACAAGGCCAAGGCAAAGCCGGGCGGCGGCCTGACTGGCAGTCCAGCTTTGATTTCATTGTTAAAACAGAGGGGAATGACACCCACCACGTCCCCGTCCTCTCCACTTGTAGTGACGGGGACAGGCATCTCCAACATCCTGCCAGAGGAGGGGTGTAAAATTAAGGATGCGGCAACAAGCCATCTGGGCCAGCTTCCTATGTTTTAAAACCTCTGTCCCTGACCAAAACTTCCTGTATCTTCCTCGCAGGCACACAGGACAGCTCAGTCACTTCCTCTGTGCCGGAACATTTTAGCTTGTCATCATTTTTGTAACTGAGAAATTGCTTCCCTTGAACATTCTGGTAAACAATTCGCCCTGTCTGAACTGGCAATGACATTTCACTTGGAAAACAAATATAAGATGTGTAAAAACAGTGCCTTTCCAGGCTTTCACTGCTATTCCAAAGTTCATACTTCAAATTCTTCACAGTAGATGGAGGCAACTCATCCTCTTCAACACAGAAAGTTGTGGCAGATCTCGACAATCTGTAAGTGCTGCAGCTTTCCTAAAACTCACAACCCATTTGACTTGAATTACATCAGAAGCTCCTAAATTGGAGACTATAAATATCCAATATAAGAGCAATGATCTCTGAAAGGTTTCCAACTTTCTTTAAGAAATACAAACTCATTTGTGTAAACTCCTGACTCTGTCTTTACCGCATAGTCCAGGCAGCCAACAGAGGAAGTCTACTTTAGACAAAGCCCTCACCCATGTTCCGGAGACATGAGTCATGATAAAATATGTTGACCATTGGTGAGTATAAACAGACCAATAAATCAAAACTTTGCTTATTGACTAAACTCTTTCTCTACCAAGATAGACCTGAGCAGGACTCGCATTACAGCAGACGAATCCCCAGTCTGTCTGTCTATATGCCGTCACTCGTAAACAAGACACCAAGATGCCTGCTTCTAACCCTGAAAAAGCCGTCCACTTTGTTTCTGTTGAGAAATATGGCCTCAGACTTGATGCAGCTCACTCTCTTCAAATTTCTCTTTAAAGCAGGTAATGAATCACTCCAGTGAACACCAAGGGTCACGATGCCAACAGAGCTTCATCATCCGCCAAAACAAAAACTGACACTTTGAGGTTCTCATCCTCCTCTCAACGACTAAACCCCAAGACCCTGTTCAGGAGCACCACAAATAGGATCAGAAACCCAAGCTCCCATCACCCCCTCGGCAAGCCAGCAAGGGTTTTGACATAGTCCTTATAGCTCCTCCTAAATTAGAGCTCTCCGTGTCAGCTAGGGTCTCTCTCAAGTATGATCACTTGATTGCTGGAAAACACTGTCTGGTCCTATTCCTTAAAGACTGAGACTAGCATCCCTGTCCGCTACTCCATAGGTGTTACTCCAGTCCTCCGTGCAATATCGAAGATGCATATCAACCATATCAGCTTCAAAATGTTCAGAGTTTTCAACGTCATGCCCTGTTTCTGGGTTGCTTTTGAACTTACTCCTTGATTCCTGAACCAGGAAGCTGTGCTGCAGAGCAGCATTAATTAGCTAATGCTAGCCCATTGTGTAAGCTAATAAACAGGAAAAGAGAGGATATTCTGTTTCAGATTCAGAACTTGTGATTTTTTTTTTAAATAAACCAAACTGTTTATATCTCAGTCTATGAAAGATAGCCTTGGTACTCCCTCCCTTCTAAATCTACTGTCTTGGCGAATGAATCATTGTGTTTGTTGCTCAACTCCCAGTGTTTCAGAAGCTATAAAATAAGCCTCTGCTGCCATGCCAGATCTCATGGTGAGGTAAATCACTGCGGAAGCTTAAGATGCTGAAGAAAACAAGGCAAACTAGGGAGTGCAGGGTCAACTATTATAGTACTGAACGCCTAAAGGGAGGAAAGCTGGCAATTTCCTCAGGCTTTGCCAATAAACTTTTTCCCATGCATTTGAACCAAGCTCAACAGCCCAGCAATACGTAGAGAGCAATTATATACACCAAGTACGCAGCTGAGACTAAGCTGGACTTTAAAGGGTTTTTGAGGTTGGGTCTATTAATAAATACTCTAAATGACTCCAGTTTCCAAGCAACAAAGTCACTTTAGAGTGTCGGCTTGACTGTATTCAGTTTCAGATCACGAGCGGAGAGATCAGTCCTCCGTGAAACGTTCCTCAACAGTCTGGCTACACTAATTGCAATAAATGTCCCATTATTGGCTCATATTGGTGAAAAACAGAATGCAATAAAGAAAAATCAATTCACGCAACATATTTGTAGCTTCAAGTTACCGTCTGTGCAGACAATCAGCTTGTGCACTTCTCATTAAGACTCAGCATACAAAAGATTTATGTATAAAATGCATCGTCGTTTCCCTTGATGGGAGGTTTTAGTAACCCAGCAATAAACAAAGCACTTTGAAAACAATATGTTTATGCACACTGCAATATGAAACTCCAGAAGAATTTAAAAGGACCAAGAGAGCAGGAGTCACAAGAGGGGAAGAAATCAATAGGTTAAACCTTTCCTGCATGGTGATTGCTCTGAGGATGGCGGTGCCTTTATAGAAGGTAAAGGAGAGAAAGCAAAACTGAGACCTAATAAAGGGCTTTTTGATTGCAACTGAGGGAAATGTCAATACTGAAATGTTTCTGAATGAATCTGAAATAATCTCTCTGAGTCATAAGTTACAGACGCCGACAGATGTAATTAGAGAGAAGGAACTGCGTTTGATTCTGAGAGAACAGCAAAGCTACGAGCGGTACAATTGATTTGTATTATTTTATGGACAACAAGAAGTACAGGTGTAAGGAGTCGTCTGTTTCTGTCACCCTCCCTCTGCCGTGTCAGATTGCTTTCTGAATTTCAATTCCCCGCATGATAAGGCTAAGCAGAATGTACAGAGCACTTCTGGGAAGTCTGACTGTTGTTTCGCCTTTCGTCTGCCAGCTCTGGATCTCCTCATGCACTGAGTACTTTGGACCATCGTACAGAAACAAACTTCTCCAACTTTGTTTTTCTACATTGATCCAGAACCCTGTTAATGGGAAAAGGCTTGTCTTCAGATTGGAAGGCAGACCTGGAGCCATATAAAGTCAAATGCATCAACATTTAGAAGTCCAGCCATGTAATTTATTTACTACCTATTGTAGAATACCCAATTTCTACAATAAAAGAGTGATTTTTTTTTTTGTGCCGATTTTTATTTTTTTTTGGAATTGTGTTTTACATCTTGCATCATTAAACTGCAAGAAGTTAACCTCTTGTTTTGGATCCCAAATTCAAGTTTTATAACAATTCTGTTATCCTATTCCCCTGCACGTTTTAGAGTCAAGACACAAAATGTCAGCGTCAACCGCTTTGTATCCAGGAGATGTGTTTGTGTGAATTCATTCAGCAGGAAGCGATGTGAGGTCATCTCTCACATTGCTAAGAGCAAACGCATTTCTTTAACGAGTTTGCAACACTGTAACTCGGCTTATTCTGCTGCTGGAAGCTTTCTCTCTGGCGCAGGAGGTCTGTTGCTAATTCAAGTTGTAATGGCAAATCACGTTGAAAGCGGCTTGATTGAATACAGGTAAACAGTCCGTATACATAGAAAAACCACTGGAATGTTCTGGTCATAATCAGCTTAAAACCATATACAGCATGACTGCAGTCACGCTGCCCCAATCTACATGAACAAACCAAAAACTTTATGAAACCTAAATGACTGAGACTAGATGGCCAATTCTTTGCCTTTCTGGGAACTGAAAAAACACATTCTGAGAAAAGATTCATGTGCAGATCAGAGGTAGAGATCAGTAACTCTACCTCTCTGAGCTTTGAGAGTAAAAATGATTTATATTAATTGCATGTAAAAAGTATTCACACCTTTTGAACTTGCAGCACTCCAAAAATTGGTTTGCAGAGTTATCTTAAACGAAAGGGCTATGTCTTTGGGTTGTTTTGTTTTGTTCACATAAGCAGATAAATATGGATTACGTTGCACTAGTAAGTAAGAGATTAATTAAAAACAAACCTTGCTAGTGTGCTAAATATAACAAGTTAATATTTTAAAAAATAAAATAAAAAACAATTACCAATAGGATTTCTGTTTGTCAGAGGGAGGTGGTCTTGAAACCACCACCACTGAGCACAAAATAGTTATTTATTTAAGATATAGACCCTGTTGGTAATAACAATGCTACATGCTGGACCTCAATTTGACATATTCACTCAAGTCAGTCAAGCTTCATTTATATTGTGTCTAATTGCATTTTGAACTTACCAAAGTGCTTCACAAAATGAAACAAGTAAATACAGAACACAATAAAATAGAAAGAGCGCTAATTAAAAAAGCTAGAAAATACAACCACGAAATAAATAAAGAAAATATAAACATACTAAAAGTCAAACAGCATAAATAAATGGGTCTTAAGTTTGGCTATGAACAGAACCATGTCAGAGATGGCACATAACCCAGCCAGCCACAGAAACAGACCACTCCTATCAGACAAATCCAGCAGATATTGACCAGCCATTTCTGCCGGGCTGGTGGGTTTTCAATAGTTCAGAAACAGAGGGTGGTGCAAGGCCATTCAGTGCTTTAAAACAAACAGCAACAGTGTAAACTGTATCTTCACCTAACCTGAACCCAGAGCCACTGCAGAGATAAAAGGAGTGATGTGTTTTGTGAGTTAAGTCAATAAGTGAGCAGCAGAGTTTTGGCCGATACCGACATCAGGCCTAGAAATAACAAAACTATGGACTGCCTTTTCTGGGTGCATGTAAAGACTGGCTTTACTTTAGACGACAGACAAAACTGAAAACAAAAGTTACTTTTCAAAACAACTGGCTTGTCAAGTTTTACCCCTAGATTTTTTTTTTTACTAGCTGGTTGAAATATGTGGGGGGCAAAAAGACCTAGACTGAAACATAACATACTGGGAGTGTCAAACTAAATCCGTTTGGTTTTATCATTATTTAGGTCAAGAAATGTTTGTGAAAGCCATAGTTAAATATCCTTTAAGCACCTGTGGAGTTGTTACTGTTGATTGATGGTTTAGAGAATCAAATCTAATTGTTTTGTACAATTAGATTTGTATAAAACATTGTGATTATTAAACATTATGATAATTTTACTGCCACAGCCAGTAAACAAGTTCTCTAGGCAACTGTTCTGATGTAATGGTGCGAATACAATACAAAGAAAGAAGCAAGAATAGAATCAAAAATAAATTAAATTAAATAAGAAAAATACAGAAATGTAAATAAAAATATGCAATAAAGTCAGTTATATGTATGAAAACAGTAAAAATGATTCTCCTGCTCTTAACTCATCCAGTACCAGGTGTTTCACTTTAGCACAATTAATGTCAAAAGCACTTCTTTATTAATATTCATAGTGAGTTCAGTAGAAAAGATCTGTCATGTTTTATTCTGTAACTATTCTTCCATCGTGAATTTTGGCTTTCAGATCTACTTTGTTCTTAATTTCTGCTTTCCCTCAACGTCAAAACAATTACATCTTGAATCCTTCTCCTCGCGTACAATAATATTTTTGCTTGAGTTGTCAAGCCAATCAGTCTCAAGTTAATGTCCTTTAAATGGCTCTGTTATTGTTTCCCTTTTACTTTTAGATCGTTCTACTCAGAGAAACCCGGTTCCCAATATCTTAATTTTCTCAGCCATGTTTAACACTGAAAACAACCATTTATAATATTCAAACTCCCTGAAACTTTTTTTTTACATTTATAAGCAAAAAGGGGGCTTTCTCCATTTGCTGAAACACAGCTGATTGCATATTTTCATCCACAAGCACCTGGACTCACTCATTGTGCTGTGCCCTGATTTACATGGCTTAAAAAATTTAAACTGAAATCGAGGAGGAATCAGAAATATGAAGCTAAAAACACCACAGCTGGTTTTCATCTACTGTCCAACACCTACTTTGACACATTTTTGGCTTCCCCCTGCAAATTCCTAGTGCTGAGGGAGCTTATCACTCTTCTCCAGTCATAGTTGGTGTTGTTGGTCCTTTAACATGATGACCAAGCATCCAAAGGCCCAAGGGCCCTCGAAACACTCTGGCAGTGATAATGGAGGCACCAGAGACCTTGTTTATTTGGGCTTTCCTGCCGAAACCTTCCCACAGGGTGCAGCAGCAGCATTCCTAGCCCCGTCTGAGCTGCTCTCCAGCTGATAGAAGAAAATATTGAAGGTCAGACATCATGAGTTTGCTCCTCCGAGTCCTGAGGTTGAATTCTGAGATCAGCGCTGAGAATATCGGGAGGGGGGTAATGTTGGCCAGTAAAAACTCAACCTCCATGATTTGACAGCTCTAATAACACCGATAGTTGAGAGTCAGGTTTCTGGGATGATCCGATCAAGCGGTGGTATGCGTACAGAAAACACTCTGCTTTAAGAGAAAAAAAATCAACAGTAGGCAGCAAAGCGTGAGCTAAACATCATCTGGTCCTTCATCTTAGTCAGAAATTTTCATCATCTTGATACATCTTGGGTTTTTTTCTTGCTTTTCTCTGCTGTGTGTCTTCTAAATGGCAAATTTAGCTGTAAAACAACTAAGAAGATAAATGAACCAATTTCCAGCAACAGCTTGCTCTATCTTATCATTTCCTCAAAACCTAATTTCTATAACAGTTCAAAAACCCTCATAATTTAAAGCAAAGACTAAGTTTGATATGAAGATGGTAGAAAATGTTTCTAGATGCATCTTGAAGCCCAAAACTTGGTAGCTGACGTGTAGATGATATCCACTCTCCACCTTACGTGACAATGACGTCTGATCTGGCAGGTCTGCGGTACACTTTCTCTCAGTCTTCCCCTCTGATTTAGATAACAACATGCCCTACTCCTCTAACCTCTGGTGAGCCATTTATCACCCTCAGTATCTTCCTGTGAGGCTATATTAGAAAAATGTTCCTCTCTTATATAAAGTGCTTTGCCTCCAGGACACACTTCCACATTTTGCTGCATTAGAACCACAGACTTCAATGGAATTCATTGGGATTTCATTTGATAAACCAACTCAAAGTGCAATAATATTTCTGCTAGAACTGGAAGGATTTAATAATCTGAAAAGTGTGTTTTGTATCTGCTGTTAGTCCTCTTTGCATTGTTAGCACTGAGTAAAAACCAGAGCAAATAATTGTTTTCACATGTCTTCTAAGTAGTAAATAGAGCCCACCTGTGTGTAATTTAAACTCAGTATAAATACAGCTGTTCTGGGAAGGCTTCAGAGAAGATTAAAAAACAAATAGGCTCATGAAGAGTGAACAACAACCAAGCTTTAAGCGGCTCGCAGAGCTTTGTTTCATCCAAAAATGGAAGGAGTATTTCACAACAACTAAACCATCAAGACGTGGCTGCCTGCCTAAAGTGACAGGATCGGCAGGGAGAATATTCATCAGAGAAGCAGCAAAGATGCCCATTGTAACTCGGGAGGAGCTGCAGAGATTCACAGATGAGGAGGGAGAAACTGGACAACTTGTTATCATGTCCTGCAAAAATCTGGGAACAATGAAACGGTGACAAGGATAATAAAAATAAAAAAACAAATCACAAGAAGTCCAATCTGCGCTCTGTGGGTCGTAAAGTCAACATGTGCGATGTGTTCTAGTCAGAAGAGACCAGAACTGAACCTTCTGACTTTTATACAAAAATCTATGTGTGGTGAAAAATTAACACTTCACCTCACAGTGAGCACATTCCCACAGTGAAGCATGGTGGTGGCAGTGTGATGCTTTAGTACTTTTGTGCCACACTGTAACTGTAACAGCCATTATGTTCTTTCCTTCTAGATGTTTTTATTCCTAAATTACAGCCTTGTGAGCTGGGATTAATAGTAGAATATGTTATGAATCTTTATTTCGTTTCTCATACTGAAAAACCAATCTACATCATAAAACGATCAGAGTCATAACGTCTACTGTAACTAAGGCCTCAGCTCATTTATATATGTTCTAACTGCATAAATCCCAGTCACCATGGCAGCTCCGAGATATTAGAAAGGAGCTGGAGTTTTGATCTGAACAGCCATATGTTGACTGCCCCCCTCACAGAGCCCTCTCCTGTTCCCTATGAACAGCTGCTAAACAGCAATCAAAAACGTACAAGTCAACAAAGACATTCAGCAAAGCTGCAGACACCCGTAATGTAAAGCAGGGGAGCAAGTAAAAGGGGTAAAGAGAAGGAATGTGTTTTACATTATATAGCCTTGCATGTCTTTTCCACTGGAGCACAACAATGCCCACCTGCAAATCAAACTCCTACTTCTGGAGGATATGAACAGATCTGGACCCTCAGCCCACCTCCCATTCCCCCAAATGGGTCTGGTCCAGATCAGCGGGCTCCCCTCCCACTAAATGTGCCTCTAAAAACGGGGCCTATGCGAAACATACCATGTCTTAAAAGTCCCACAATAAACCCCGTTATAATTCACCCCTCTGACTTCTTTGCAACATCAGTCAGTATCAGCTTCGTTTCTAATAAACACAACAACAGCATACCTCCCCCTAGTGCCTATCTGCATGCAGACTTGTGACATTTGCTTATTAATTGAGTTTCATTCTGTGAAGAACGCCATACATAATTTATAAAGGCTGTCTTAGTGGTTCCCGCAAAACATTACTGTTCATTGTTATTGCAAATAATTTTGTTTAAATAATTGCACTAGCTTGAAAATTACACTGATAAAACAAGCTTAATTAATGACAAATCATTGAAACAATACCATCAAACTTCAAATATAGTTAATATTTCTGAGCAGGAATTCCATAAGTTAGAAAGGCACTTTTAGCCACATTTTAAAACATACCTACTACGTTAACTGCATATGTAACTAATTATCAAGCCCTTTTTTTCTTAGCTGGTTTATCCATCCATATTACAAAGAAAGATTTTTTAATCTTACTTAATTAATACTGAGGTGACGTAAATTGTAAATGTCCTGCTTTTTAGCGACGACAAACTCCATTTGACTTTGAACACTGCCACTTATTTTTACCGAGATAGCATTAAACTTTTTAAACTTACTTTAAGAAAACTGTAAAATGTTTCCCTGAAAAGAAAATGCATCATCCACTGGAAACTCGGGGTTTAGCTAAAGCTTGCTAGCAAACTCGACTATAGCATTAGCTCTGTTGCTAAACTAGTTAAAGTTGAGTGCAAACTTGAATTCTTGTTCTAACACAAAAGCTTCCTAAATTCAGTTTTTGACAGTTTGGTTGATAATTATTCTCAATTAGGAATAATAAAAAAGAAAAAAGTAATAAATGAACCTTGCTGTACTTTTCTAGACTCCGCACAAAATATATTCATGAGGGTTGTCTGGATTACCTTTTCCAGTTTATGTTTAGGAAATATTTAACTTTATAATTCACGAACATTAAATTTACAAAACAGTACCCTTTAATTAAATACATAACTTTAATGACTAATATTCAATACCTCCCAAAAGTATTATTTAAAGTGCAGTCTGACTAAATAAAGGAAAGTTTACATCCTACGGTTAAAAACATGGCGATTTAATGCGTGTTGCTCCAAAAAGTTAAACTACTAGCTCAAATATGCCAAACTTTCTGACTTTCTGATGGAGTCGCTCACCTGAGGCGTATGCTATTCCAATCCAAGTCCGGCAGAAAAGCGTGAAATCTGTCTTCATCTCCAGATCTCCGGTCCAGAATTGCCCGAGCTTGGTAGGATTTTTGTTGTTGTTGTTGTTGTTGTTGTTAATGCAGCTAGAAAATGTTTGAAAGTGATTTTAATGGATGACAAATTACAAATCCGTAATAGTGAGAGGAGGGAGGCGTGGTGCGCTCAGGTGAACCTCGGTCAGTCTAATGCGTGTAAGCGGGCTGCTTCTGTGTCGGAAAACCCGAAGTGCTCAGAGAAAGAAAGGACATGGAAAAAAACTTATAAAAAAAAAGAAAAGAAAAAAACCTTTTCCTCTTTTGTCAAAAGGATGCACAAGGTACTGAATGAGATTTACAATGATTTCCCTTTCCTTTGCTCGTGACTGGAGCGCACCCACCCACTCAGTTCATAAAACAAGCTGATTTGGAGGAGTGTGGGAGAGAGGAGGTGTGTAAAGAGAGACTGGGGGTAGGGGACGGAGGGGAGTTCACACTAACATCCATGACAAATTTCCTTCCTGCAAAATCCCATCCGTCTCATCCTCTGTGTGTGAAAGACCTGCAGCGGTTACACGCACTGCGAAGAAAGTAAACGTCTCATTAAAGCACATTGAGAGCTGTATAGAACCGCTGGTATCGATTTTATTTTCAGGTTTAAGGTACGTGGAGGAGTCCTGGCACCTGAATAGCTCAGTAGGTTATCCTGATGCTGTGGGAATTGCAGTCAGAGTCTCCACAGGAAGTGCCAACAAATGCCCCAATATAGATGGAAGCAAAACACACCACTTTCAAGTGCCAGGCAGAGTAACACTTAAAGTGTTACTCAGCACGTAGGCAAGTGTAGTGTAAACTTCTTTCTTATACAGGTTTGACCTAAATTAAAGCACGCTTTTGCTGAAAACAAAAACAGCATGTTTTTTTTGTCTTTGGTCTCATCTATCTTCTAATTACCTTCGACCAGCCTCCCTGTCTTTGATAAACAACATAATCCTCACTACATGATGCTGCCACTACCACGTTTCAAAGTTTGGGACGCTGTGTTCCGGGTGATGTGCAGTGTTAGGTTTCCTTCACACACAATGTTTTGCTTTTAATCTAGAGAGTCCAGTTTTGGTCCCATCTGACCAAATCACCTTCTTCCACATGTTTTATGGCTTTCATTCAAGCAATAACTTTCTCCTTGCCAGTCTCCCATCCATAAAGACCAGATTTGTCTGAGTAAAACGACGATTGTTTCAGGTCTTCTTTCAAGACTGTTTCAGAGGTTCTTGGATTAATGCTGTCATTGACTAACCTGTGACTTTAGTGGTAATGTCTTGGTTTGTTGCTATGTCATACTTTTCCAGTTTAGAGCTGTGGATTAAGCAGAGCTTTGCCAGACGGCGAAACATTTAGATGTTTTTTTTATGATTAAAAACGGCTTTAAATAACTTCCCATTTGGCCTGTCTTTTGAGTTACTTGGTTCTAATTATGCTGATTGTGTTACTAAAGTGTTTTATTCAAACATCAAACTACTCACATGTAGACTCTGTGTACTAAACAGTTTCTGCACCGGGTTTTATTTAGGTGCATCACTGTAGAAGAGACTAATAACATGCAAAACACAGCTTTCCTTGTATTGTACAAAATGAGAATATGTTCTTCCATAGTTAGATGCTATTTTGTGAATTATATTTCTTAAAAAAAAAAAAAAAACTTATCAGTTCAGATCAAATTTCAGCGATCACTTAATCTGTTCAGACAAGATGAACACAAATTCTTCCCGAGTTTTGGGAGTGTCTTATTTTATGAAGAGCCTGCAGTTATTCATTCAGAGAGTGAGATACAAAGGCGTCTCCAATGAACTGCATGGAGATCTTCCAGGCTCGTCCAGATCCCGTTAACCCCACTCCACCCACACATCCATCACCTCAGGGGAGTCTTCAGAGTGTAAAGGAATATCTTCAACCGAGAGTGCAGCAGAAGGGCCCCACAGTGAGCTGCTGTCAGCTCTGTTTTATTTCACGGGCAGGGATCTTTGCAAATTGAAAACCAGTGTACACTCAAGAGTACAAAACAGGGTAGCAGGGTTGTGCACTTTGGAGATGGAGTGTCAGGTGCAGCTTGTTCATTAACGGCCAGATCTTGCATAAGCTTTGAGGGACGATCAAACCTCTGGCGGAGAAGAAACAGAATGCAGGTTCAGGCCGGTGTAAACCATCCCACACATCTTTACCGTCCAGTGCCAGGGGTACATGCTGCAAATCAACGAGGTGCTCTATCTCCACTTAAAGACTGGAGACTGTTACAACAAAAATAAAACCACCACTGACCCCAGATTCTTTGCTAACTCTGCCCTCAGAGCCGAGGGAGCCCTTGTACATCCATCAAACTGCTGCTGACAATGAGACAAAAGAGAACAAAATATTTTCAGAGATGTGAATATGTTGTCATTCTCAGCTATGACGAACACAAAGCGTGTGGAATAACACAGAGCCAGAGGATCACGGCATGTTATTGTGGGCATGTGTTTCCCTCTAGACCCCTTAAGGCAATCCACCTCTGTTCATAAAACACAATGTTGTGATTGAATGGTTGTAATTAAAATGTTTTCCCTTGGTTTCAGCCCCGGAGCGCCGTCGGCTTCAGAGGAAAATAAACACCCCAAATTGTGCTGATAGTGGAGCAAAGCTCAGGCCAGGGACTTGCCAAATCTCATTATGGATTTAAAACAGATAATGCTCATGTAAGAGGACTCGAACGGTCTCCTTAATAAGACGCCGCTTACATCCAGACAACGGCAACAAAGCCCCTCATGAAGGACAGCTCGGATGTCTCTGCTGTGTCAGATGAAAAGGTTGGAGTTAAATAATCTCGCCGGCTCCAGAGAGACATCCAAGAACTCAAGGACCTGTCCTTGAAGTGCCAGCACTCCATCCGGCCCATCCTCAGGTCAGGAAACAGACCACAGCTCCGCACAGCAACTACCATAGGAAGGATGTGGACCAAGTAAAGCTCTATCTAGCTCAGCGAAGTTCACATCCACGGACCTTTGGGCCAAACTCCACTTCGCTGAGCTACTCTGAAGAGCTACACGGCGCTCAGTAAATGTTTTGCTTTGTTTTGTTTTGCTTTGAGAACGTCAGCCAAAATTTCACGTCAGCCATATAGTAGTTCGTGTTTGTAATGCGGGAGCTCAGTTTTTCATTCACAAAATCAGTAGCTATAAAATCAATCATGAGAGTAGATTGTGCATATTTACAGCATAAATTGGCTTATGTTGCCTGACATGTTTTGAACCCCTCATTGCATGTTTAAAATCCGCTCCCAACTACTGACAAGATTTACAGACATAACCGTGGCTTGAGAAGTAGGTCCGAAACTTTTTCATGCAAAGTGTCCCAATTCAAAATATTACCAAGCAAATATTATATTTGCACTATTTGAACAAATATTAACTGAAGTCTATATAGTTGTACAAAAGGCAGAATATTAGCATCAAACTATACCAATTCCAGCACCATGCACACAGCCTATTTATTAATGGAAGGTTTTGTAGATATACTGTCTGTTGTCACATTTGAACAGATGGCTTTCACTATTTTAATTTCAGACTGCTGCTAAGTTTCACACTAATTAATTTGTTATGTGAAAATCTGGGTCATAAATAAGCAAAACACACACATGTTAGAAGATGATAAAGGGAAATGAGGCTAAATATTTGAACTGGGTGTGCATATATTTCCTAATTTCTGTAAGGTGCTATAAATTGGTAATAATCAGGTGTTAAACTCTAAAATAGACAGTATAAAAAAAATCAACAATGGGTCACATTTTTAGTTTGTCAGAGTAGTGCTAAAGGTCTCAGTTTAACTTTGGCTTTAACTATGCAGATATTACTGATTACTTTAATTCTGAACTAGAATCCATGCAGTACAAGAAACGGCAAATTAATCCCACAGCACAACAAATCATTACATTTTTAAAGTTTTTGTAGAGGGAAAAAAAAAAGGTTTGTCTTGTTAGTCTTATTTTTGTAAGGAATAAACAATATTAAAAGAGCCTGGTCTTTTCTTGATGCAGTCTCTGTGTAAACTCTGGGCATGATCTGTAGTTTTTCCTTGAAAAATCTTTTTTTTTTCCCCCCAAGTAGTCAGAGTTGCTGAAGTGACTTAACAATGTTTGGTACTATTTATTAACAACAGTGGTAATCTGACTAATACACAGCAGACATACATGTCAGTGACAGGTAAAGCTAAACAGGATGTAAAATGTTTTTGCTCATATCATAAAAAGTTGGAAAATAACCCACCCACAAGGTGATGCCATTTCATTTTTAATACTGTATTGCAACCAATTCTAAACTTAAATGCATTTTTTAAAATCTGTATTTGATCAGTAATTCTGTTTGAAGACTCTAAAGATAACACTGGAGTGCTAGTTTTGTTCAAAGGAAGCGTACATGCACAAACATCTCAGTCTCACAGGATCCGCAGAATAAAAGTTCAAATTTTGTTTGTGCTTTTGCCAGTTAACAAAACATTTCACAGGAAAAAGCACAAATCCCCGTTTGGTGTGGCTCATTGTGCCACTCCTCCGTTCAGAGGAGCAGGCAGCAGCATCCTGCTTCTCGTGCCCTTGAGGGCTGTCAAAAAACAGAACCTCAGAAACAGCCACACTGTCACTCTGTTTGCCTGACCTTTCACCTGACGGGAGGAAACAGGACGTCGGTGCTCTAGTGTGTTTGTGGAGATAACCCGAAAGCCCGCCTGTTCTCGCTGCTCTAGTGTCAGCGACGGCTCGCACGTTTCACAAGTTCCAGTCCAGGTGCAGCAGAGTCAACAAGCCGCCACTGTCTCGGGGTTTAAATGGTTTTGGACTGCCATCAACCGCGGAGTATGCAATTGTGCAGCCTCCTTTGATGATGCCTTATAACATCCTTGATAGGTTCAAGTAGTGAGGACTTTTACCCTTCAGAGGTGATGAATGCGTGCAAAGTCGCAGATGCTGAAAAGAATCAAAGGCAGTCGATTTAAAAAGAAACTTTGACTTGGTTTATTGTCCGCATCAGCAGATTTACATCCATGTATACAACATTGAAACACAACGCATGCATTTGTGTTTGAAACTAGGCACATACAGTGACTACGAATGAATTTTTACAGTTCAACTCTGTGAAACTGGGAAGCTTACAGACAGAACCGACTTATTTCAAACTCGTGCATAAAACATGAGGAAGCCATTTAATCAAATATATCTCAAAGGAAAGTGCACAGATCATTCATGCCGATTTAAAAACAAAATGGAAAAGAAACCTCTTTCTCAAGACACTAAAGACAACAACCCTGATATTTATTTATCGTTTTTGTTTTTATGAGGAAATGTTATATCTATTTCTATATTATGTGAACCTGCAACAATTACAGCGTAGAAATTCTTAGAAAAACAGAAATTATCCAAAAGTGAAGTAATGGCAGGGGTGCCTTTCAAAGTCTTTGGTGAAGAACAGAACAGGTTCTTAATGCTGAGCGGTATCGACCGTTTTATCCAGACAGAGCCCCGTGGAGGAGCTTCATAGGGTGAGGTTTCTGTCCGTTCTCGCTGATGCACGGGCTGAAGAAGGGGAACACTTTTCCCCTCGGCCCCTTGCTGAACAAGCACAGCGGGCTCATATCGTCGGCGTTGTAGAAAGCCACCTTCCTCTCGTCGCAGTCCAAGTACACCCCGATCCTCTGCGGGGGCGACCCGAGCTGCAGCCTCGTCCACGGCTGCGTCCCGGCCCAGTACTCGCTCCCGTTCCGCAGCCGCAGGGTCCAGTAGCCGTGCTCGGGGCTGAGTTTGATCCGGGTGCGCCTGTCCACGGTCTCGGAGGCGACGCCCAGGTCCCATTTGGGGCTGGAGCCCACTTCGACTTCCCAGTAATGTCGGCCTGACTGGAAGGCCTGGGAAGCCAGGATGTTGACGCACTGGACGAAGCGCTTGCTGTTGCTCGGCTGCGGGGTCATGGCATCGCACTCGACAGCCACGGTTTTGTCCCGGGAGACGTGGATGCTGGGATGTGCCGTCTCTGCGTCAAACGTTAAGGCAGCAGGACCTTTGGGTTGAAAAGATTCATCAGGCGCTGGCACAAATGTCGTTTTTGAAATAAAGACTTGACATTAATTCACACCTCTTCTTGTTTTTTTGGTTTTTGTCACATTACAACTACAATATTCAGAGTATTTATGAGGAGATTTTATGCGGTAGACCAAAAAACAACAACACACATCATTGTGAGGGAAGAAAAATACTATAGATGCAGATGCACTCTGCAGTGTTTAATAGCGACAGTCTGACTGATAGTCCAACTGGAGACCAAAATCCCAACATTTGTTACACCTTTAGTTGATGCTGCCGTGAATGCAATGTAAGATTAATTCATTTACGCAAAGCTGGAATCTACTTACTAATTAGAACTAAACTGATTTTATTCAGGACTAACAGAGTAAATGGGTCTAACGACATACGAGCCCCAAACATTTCTGACTTTTAGTTATTCAAAATATTAAAAATCCATCTGCCATTTGCTTCTACAACATAATTATGATCATGATGTGAGCATGGGAAAAGGTTGCTGAGATATGAATATTTCTGCACTGCCGTTTCTCTAAAATGCCTCTGAAAGTTGCAGTATCAGTCTGTGTTTAATGATGCTCATCAGATGGGAAGTTACCTGGCTTCAAGGCCTTGAACATCCTCCTCCATGTGATGTATTGTAACGGGGCCAAGTATTTGCCACTGAAGGCACTGACATCAAAATCTGGTGCCATGTTCACCTCCACACAGGGCCTGAGGATTAAAACACATTTTATTAGGGTGTCTAAGATCAAATAACATTAATTAGATGTCGAAGTCCAATATGTACATGACTGGTGTTAAAAGGCCTGGAGCAATTACTGTGTCACCTTACGGCAGTAAATGCTTACCTCAACTGTGGAAACTGTCAGGAAGGAAACCAAAGAAATCACATTAACTGCATGTTACACACTGGCAGAAAAGTTACAAATTAGATCAAGCTCAAGTTTTTTATTCCACCATAATATTTTAAATTATGGTTAAGTACAAGAAAAAAAAAAAAAAACTTTACAAAATTAATAGACTTTGGAGTGAGAAGGCTCCACCTCAGTTAGCGTGATGTTCGACTGCTGCAGCAGCTTTATGTTGTCTTCCAGCTCCCTCACAGCCAGCTCTGCGGCCTCCAGGTGACGCTGGACCTTCTCCAGTTCCTCCGCCTCCTCTCTCCTCAGCTGATCTAACGTATGGTTCTCCTCCTCCTCCAGGATCTGATGCAGAGCTCTGAACTCACTTTTGACACACCCCTGCAGATCTGCTCCAACTCTCTGAAGAAGTGGGAAAGTACTGGTAGGTCAGGAACATTGACATTGCCAAGTGACTTAGATACATCGAAATACAGTGCCCTTGCAGTATTTAATTTTAAATTCTATATTAAAGGACCAATACAAAGCACAAATGATTGGCAAGCTGAAGGAATGTGATTCACAGCTTTATAAACACTTTAAAAGGAAAAGTGTGGCAGGATTTCTATTCGACTCCACGAGGTCAATGCTTTGTAGAACCGTGCAAATGCAGAATGAATCTCCTTCCACTGCAGTTTCTGCTGCACGACTTTAGGGGAACGACGTTTATACATGTATATACTGTTTTTTTGCCTATTCTTCTTTGTAAAATAAGTCAGACTGGAGAACTTCAATGAACATTCGTTTTCCCAAGTCCTGTAAAGCATTTTTCAATTGGAATTATTGTGGGACTTTGACTAGGCCATTCAAAACCAAGTATTTTAAAGCACCAAACAAGTTTAGAGGTAGAACTATACTTAGCTCCATTCCTCTTGCAGTTAACTCTTAACTTCTGATTAGCTAACTTGTTGCTGCTAAAGAAAATCTTCCCCACAGCACTACGTTTTCACCACCGTGCGTCATTGGGGGCATGATGTGTTCAGGCTGATGTCCGGTGTTCTCTGCCACATGGCTTTTTATATTTAGGGTTAAACATGCAGCCTTAATGTGGATTATAATTACTAATTCATTGACTTCTGGAGGCAACACAAATGCAGATTATGCTTATCAGAAAACCACATATCCTTTTTGTTCACTTCCACAGGACGTTTGCACTGATGAGGTTTTCTTTTCATCTACTCAAGAGCACACAACAGGCTCTCACCTGCTTATCGCACTTGCATCTTATTCACAACCGATATTCCGTTAAATGTGAGAAGCAGAACTGTGCTCAGACATTTGAGGAACACAATAAGAGACTATGAATGCAGCTGAAAACACAACTGAATGTGCATAGTGAAATATTAGGTTCTGTTCGGTCGAGCCTACCTTGATGATATCCATCTTGTCTCTGTCTTTGCGAATGGTGCAGAGGAGATCCTCCTTCCTTGAGTTATGGCTCTGCAACGCCGCACTCAGCTGTTTCTGCAAAGCAATATGCAAATAATGTCTGGAGAAGCCAATTTATAAAATGTAATGTAGTGGGATAACCTGCCAGAGCAATCAGAACCCTCACCGCCACCTATTAAATTCCTTTAAAGCTATATTTTGTGGTGACGCTGCATGACTTTGCATTTTAGAGGAAGCTATATGCTTGTTTTTTATCTTAACCCAATGCAACAGTGGTATACACTATTACAAAGTCCAAGTGCTGTGGATTTGGAAGAGAAATCAATGTTGCTATCAGCTGCGAAGATGATAAGAGTGCACCAGCTGTGCATATGAAAACATAAATAAACATCGCACAGCTGCAGTTTGAAAAGAAAAATCAGGGGTTTTGGTTTAAATAAATGTAAATTTAATTTTTACATTTTTTTAGGTCATAGTCATAGACTTCAATATATTTTACTGGGATTTCAACATGAATTAACATAATGCATAAAAACGAAGAAAAGAAAAATGTAAATGTTTTCAACCCAGGCAGTCAAGTCTTTTTACAAGGTCACTGTAAGCCAGGTGAGACATTTGTAAATCATCAGTGGTGGTTCTTTTGGTGTGACTTTACACAACGCTCCTTGTTCAGGTTGATTGAAATATCCTGCCATACCAAGTGATATCACAGGGAGTGGAAGTGGACTTTGGCCTGATCGAGTCAAGCACATGTCAATAAGACACAGATGTGGACTGAAACATGGAAGACAGTTATATTAAACTTTTACAACTCAAATGGAAATGTCTGATCATTACTAGGTTTACTTTGGAACAATTTATTATCTGCATAAGATATAATACACACCAATCTAAAAATTAATGTGAGACAGCCAGATGATAAAACACACAGGCGGAGGAGAAAGCAAAAGCGATGAAGTCACCTCCAGATTCCTGATGTAGGTGTCTGAAGAGGAGGACCGAACCTTGTCCACCATCGCTGCCACCAGGTAGTTGGTCTGAAACTGCTTGGACCTGAACTCTTTGCGGCACTGTGGGCAGGTTACAGGACCCAGTGTTCCCCTCCAGTACCTTGAGATACACGCCTTACAAAAGTGATGCATACAGGACAGCATGACAGGCTCCTGGAACAGGTCGCAGCAAATGGCGCAGGTCAGGTCCTCCCTCAGGCTGCCTTTGGATGAGGGAGGAGGTGCAGCAGGAGCAGCAGCCATGCTGAGACGTTTTTCCTCTCCAGGCTGAGGAAGTGAAAGCAAAAGATTAGAAAACAAGAAGAAACTCGGGGTGGTGATCTGGGTTTTGTTCCGTCAGCAGAAAAACTCTGATGGTAAACTAAAGACATTACATTAAATAGCTAAATATCCTTTCATGCACTCGTGGCAAAAAGGTTCGACTACAGCTATCAGTTATTTAAACAGACTCCCATAGTATGTGTAAACAAACAATTTAAAGTGTAAATTCAAATCAAGGTGATTAAGTCTGGATAGCAAGCGACAGATCACATGATCCGTACTGTAAAAAGCCTTTGCTCAGACTGTTTAGTTTGCCGAGTGACTGTTAGCATTTAGAGCCACATAGCCGCCCATGAGAAGTTCAACGGACTAAAAACCTTATCAAAATTATTATGTCACAACGATATAAGCGGACATTCAACACTTTAATGAACTTACGCGGTCTGCTGTTTAGTGAAGTGGGTCCAAACACTCCAAAGTTCCTCCTTCTTTGCTCCTTGATCCTGCGCTGTTCCTTCCTGTTGCTGTTGTGTTCGGGGAACCACAAATGAGCATGCGCACGATGAAGGCCGACGTTTGATTGGTTCATTTGAACCCCGGAAGAAGGAAGTCAGAGAGTGGTCAGCCACAGTTTATCTATTATCTTTCCTGTCTGTTCTTTTGCTTCGCTCACACGAAATGATGAGTTGTAAAGAGCAAAAATACACTGTATGCTTACAGTTATATTTTCATTTTTTGCTTAGGGTTTTTATGAAAGCCGAAACTGATAGAAAGTCGATATAACAAAATGTGAAGTGGTGCCTTGTTCATAAGGGTTTTATTTCCAAACTAATAAGCAAAAAGGACAACTGTAAAGTATTATTTTAAGATGCTGAAAGGATTTTTTAAAAAATATGTTTACTTAAAAAAAAGAAAAATAATTTATATGTCATTAAAATATATAATCTCAATATATTTTATCTACCCATCCTAATGATTGGAAGGCTACAAAGAATAGGATGTAATAGATTAGAAAAATAAATTAAAATACGTTTTTCTTGCTTGTTTTATTTTTACCTATAAATATAACTAAAGTAGTTTTTATTGTGGCTTTCCTTTATGTTTTTTTTACATGGTATGCAGGATCTTTTATCAGGAACCCATGACATCTTGCTTTACAGGGTACAAATATGACAAAGTACATTAGCTATTGGAACCATGGGAACATGCCTTTTTAAAAGTAAGCTGATAAATTTCCAAGGAAATAGCTACTTGCCAAAACTTACCTTCCTAAATCTATATACAGAATTAAAAAGTCTAAAACAACCGCATGGTGTTAGAAACAGATCTGAACAAGGATGCTTGTAATTTTTTTTGCCACCACATATAGTACAAAGGACGTGAAGGTTTAAATAATACCCAAAACACACTGTTGGAACTGCTTGCTACATCTTGCCAATTTACCACAAAGAACATAACTGGTTTAATAAAGCTTTATTGTAAAAGCAAATTTGGTAAGAATAATTTGAGCTTGTCCAAAATCAAAACTCTAAGGCTTAGGTATTATATCTAGCTAAATATAACATTGCTTTGTCACAACTGTTAACAAGAATGAAGTCTTCTAGAAAAGTAATTAATCACTGTTTATTCCTTTAATGCTTAATTTAAATATCTCCGCTTTTTTATTGCTGACTTTTTTTTTCATGGACTCCAAAACTCCAAGTTGTGCATAAAACAGAAACTCTCATGGCTTTCAGGCTATTGTCAGTGATGTAAGCCAGTTGGTTTGCTCAGTATGAAGATCTGAGTGAGCTACCTGTCTAAGAAAAATCTACAAATTGGAACACAGGCTTTTTGTAATTCCTTTCTGTGTTTAAAAAAAGTCCTACTTGGAGTGATTTTGCAGTTTTATGAAAGGTTCAATGGATTTTTAAAGTGGTCTCAACACCTGTAAAGTGCAGTTAATGAAAAATACTGTCTTATGTCCACTAATTATAATTTAACCTCTCTCCCTCCCAAAGCCTGCAAATTCACTGAAAGTGAGATGACCCTGGGGTTCTCCATGAAGCTACAAGGTTATTGCCATTAAAAGTGAATTCAATTGGACAAAGACGGAAGAGAGGAAAAAACACAAGATCGGCTTTACTTCTTGCAACGAGTCCCGAGGCATAACAGAGACTTCCCTCATAAACATTTACCTCAGGAATCCAATTTGCAAACTTCACAGACTATCCATCCCTCTGAATCAATATGTCCAATCACCTGAGACTTAAAGACTTTCATCTGTCTGCATTAGAGGGTGTTTAGCCGTCAGTGTAACCTTCATGAAAAACACAGACAGCAAAAGGAGGAACAGCTTTGGCACAGAAAGAGAACTATAAATCTGTCTTTTAGCTTAAAGAAACACGGAGAAGCCACCTATTCTCTGGAAACATAATCAGATTTCATGTGCAGAAGTTATATCATGACCCATTTACATTTGCTTGTAAAGACATTTATAGTAGCATAACATTTTTACTTACAATTAGACAAGGAAGTCCACCTAAACATAGCTTTATTTGAGAAGCAAACGCAGCTTAAAGAATATGTTAAAAGGATTGTAAGTCTTTCATTCCGCAAATCTTTTGAGTCTGTGTTAGATTTCTTTACATTGTTGAAAGAAATCCAGAACAAGTGACGTGCCTCTCACTAAAACAAATGTGGAAAAGCTTAGAGGGTGTAAATGCTTTTACAAGTCATTAAAAACAACAGAAATAAAAGCAGTGCATTTGGTGGGTTTTTTTTTTATAGGGGGAAATTATTAGCTCTATTGTGCATAATATAAAAAGGCAACAGTTGGGACTGGTGGATCATTTGAAAGTGAAACTAAAGTAAAAGGCTTCCAGGTGAATGCGATAATACACTCTGGACGGTCACATTAAAGAACAGGGACTCATAAATGTCTGACCTTCATAATGCTTTGTGGAAGTTTATCATGGCTGCCGTAAAGCTTTCTGAGGACCTCAGTAAAAAGATGTTGGTAATCATCAGGTTTGGAAAGGTTGCAAAAAGTGATTGAAAGTTCCAGACATTTAAGACCATTGTCACCTTCCCCAGCAGAGGTCGTCAAACAATGGCCATTCTAGCAGCACAGCTTGTTAAAAAAGAAAAACATATTACAAGTAAAAACAGCAGCTAAAGGCCCTAGCGACCATTGATATCTGCCTTTGTCCAGAATGCTAAAGATTACATAAGCAAGCAAGACGGCCGATGGAAATAATAGGTTCAGATTTAAAACATTTCTGTGTGACAAAAGAAAATGTCAGAACATCTGTCTGTGAACTAAATCCAAGAAAGTGCCATTTTTCAACAATAATACTACTTTCAAAAGGTCTTTAGCAACCTTTTAAAAATGGTTGCTAAAGAAGAATAAAGTTATCGATTTGAAATGACCAAGTAAAAGTACTGACCTTTCTCAGATGTAAATGTTGTGGATGGATCCATGAGAGAGCTCAGAGGAAAGAACATCAACATCACACATAAGAAATGGAAAAAAAATAAAAAAAGATTAAATTAAAAAGAAAGTAAGTGTTCAAGTCGGTTCTTTTTTGACACTTTGATTTTTTTTTCAAAGAAAATAATTCACATAATAACACATTTTCTGCAGAAAAGCCTATAGATTTATTAGCTTGATCCATGATTGTTTACCAAAGATTGCTGCAGTCACACGCAGAAGATCCAATGACCACCCAAAACTTTCCTCAGTGCCACAACACAATCCCTGCTGTTCTACAGCCTCCAGAATCAAACAACTTCATTTACATGTGGAAGTTGTTAGTGAATCTCATTATTAAGACAACAAGCTAAGACCAAATGGCTCCCTTACCAGATCAATAAGGCTGAGGCTTCTCAGCACTCTGAGAACAAAGCAAAAGAGAGAACTGGGCACATCTTCAAATCCCTGAACCCAAACAGTTACTTAATGTCTGTTAAGCAGCTCCAGGAAGGTGGATAAATTAGTCTCTATAGAGCAAATATACAAAACATCCTCTTATAGTTTAATAAAAATGTTCTTCGGTTTGTAGGCTCTTGTTTTCTCTGTGGTTGTGAAAAAATAATAACTCTGACACATAGTCATGTGACCATGAGGCAGACCTCAGGATGGGTATTCATGCTACAAGGTGCAATGAACAACTGGATGAGATGAATATACACAAAGCAAACCAAACTAGTGAAGTGAAAGGAAAATCATAGCTGGTTTTCCATCCATCCATCCATCCATCCATCCATCCATCCATTTTCTTACACCTTTGTACCTAGTGGTGTCGGGAGAGGTGCTGGTGCCTATCTCCAGCGAGACGTTTCGGGCGAGAGGTGATGCACACCCTGGACACCTCCTGTGTTGCCCTGTGTCGCAGAGCAACACAGAGACAGACAGGACAAACAACCACACACACACACACACACACACACACACACACACACACACACACACACACACACACACACACACACACACACACACACACACACCTAGGGAGAATTTAGAGAAACCAATTAACCTGAAAGTCATGTTTTTGGACTGTGGGAGGAAGCAGTACAGAATGAGTACTTGAGTCAATATTGACTTGAATCATCTTCGACTGCAGCTAGATGCCTTCTGCCCCGTCTCAAAGCTTCTGTAGTTTCAAACAGGTTTTCTTTATTTGCCCTGTATTTAGGTACATTTATCTTCACACAAACTCTGAACAGCTTCCCTGTCCAACCTGACGACAAGCATACTAACACCATGATGGCGTCACAATCATGTTTCGGAACAACTGTATTTATACTGAGATTACGCCACACACACAATTAATCATATTTAGGATATCAGAGTAAACGGGGCTGAGTACAAATGAATGCCAAACCTTTCACCTTTTTAGTTGGACGAGAGAGAAGTAAAAGTTTTTCTTTGCACTTTTGGTCCATTTCATGGAGTTCCATCACAAAATCTGTTGAATTGAAATGTTAAATTTGTGGTTGTCATTGAAATTTGTGGTTGTAATGTAACAAACTGTGAAACCATATGAAGCCTTTTGGAAGACATTGTATGTCACACTGAAATGACAAAGAAATTGTCCTCAAGAGACTGAGACACCCATTCAAAACGCATTTACAATCCTTCAGATTCATAAAACATGCTGTGTTCGAATAGTATGTCTGCAGCTCTGGGCCTCTAATGTTCTTTTATCGACCTGCCACCTTGATGAAGTCCCTACATGTTCATGTCTGCATTTTAAACTGAAAACAAGGGCAAATAGTCCAACAGCTTTCATCTTTTCCAGGTTGTCATGGAGCTCACAGAAAGGAGTAGGTGATTATTTCCAGGGGAAATCAAACTGTACTCTGGCCTTGGTTCCTTTAAACTAACTTGATCCCAGTTGTGGAAAACAAATGATTACATCAACTTGAACGCCGTTCATCTGAGATCAGACTGGAGCAGAGCGACGATGAGCATAAACTGAAATGAAATAACGACATGTTGGTGTCAGGGATGCGTCCACACTGTGCATCACCACAATCAGAAATACAACCTCGAATGCAATAAACTTTGAGATGTTCGTCTACATAATAAGAATGAAGATGAGAGAGACTGTGGTGTGCGGGAAGCCCACACAGGACGCGGCCATTGGGCAGATCTCCGTTCCTGGCACAGATGTTGGCGCCGCACTCCTACTCTGACTCCACTGGATCTGACTCGGGAGCGCTCAGTGGATCCACAAGATGCGCACCCCAGGCAGGGAGGAGCTTCGGGAATTTCACACCACTTGTTCCACGCCACTCTTGAGTGAAGACTCGTTTCCCAAAGTAGATATTGCGGCGAAAGGTGAGTCCATTAACACGCGATTGGGATTGGTGTAGACCGTAAATTGATAATGCGGGGCTCGATATGTGTCCAAGTGCGCCAGGGAGGCGCGGAATGTGCATTTGTTCTGTTCTTGTGACGCGGGCGCGACCTGTAACTGAAACTGTCACATGTGCGTAATTTGGAGACCAAGAAACCTTTTCAAAGCGAGATGATGAAGAGTCCAAATGATGCGAGACAATTATAGTAATTTGCATGTGTTTTGGAGGGTTAAATGAGCCGCGAGAGCTGTGAAAGATATATTTAAAGAGTGAGAAAGTGAAATAAATGGTCACAAATTACGCGTCAATGCATAATTGATTGAATTGGATTATTTAAATGTCTCAGTAGATGTGAGCTGGATCCCCGCTTCAGCAGGTGCATCGTAAAAAAAAAAAAGAAGAAGAAAAAATACCTCCCGGGATAAGGAATTGTAGGAAGTGTATTTTTTGTGCCTTTTTTTTTTTTTTAATTTCTGTAAAAATGTTGCCTGAACGGAGATAAATGACATCCATTTGCTCTTGGGCATCTTTGCGCTTTTTGGTGGCTAGAGGGTCCTGCTGAGTTGCTTGACGACGGCCACATTTTCTGATTTGCTTTATAGCTTTCCAGTAAATCTTCAAGCCATTTCACTGCATACATCGCATTAATCAAAACTTCTTTAAACAGACAAGGAGAAAGATCAAATTAAAACTTTATAAACTAAGGTAACCTGGCGTGCAGCCTGTTGAATAAGCTTTTATCTTTAAATCAGCTAACACGGGTATCATATTTCTGCCTATGCTGCAAATATTACATATCAACTTTGAAAGTTGAATGGAAAAAAAAAATTCAGTAAACATGGTTCTTCTGGAGACCTGAAGCCTGCATCGACAGAGCAAACAAAGAGAATAAAAAAAGATCTCGATAAATTATGCCTGATTTCTTCTCAGTTCTTCCTCCAATAATCAAAACTTGAAATATACTATGAGTGGTGTAACAGCTCTCTAACTAATTTGCGCAATACATTTAAAAAATACAACTGAGAAAGGAGTCTGGAATTCTACAACAAAATTTCAGAAAATGAGCATAAATATGTCTTTTTAGAAGGACAAAAATTGGCTAAAACTTTGCTTTTTGTGTGTTTGGCTCATGATATAACAGGAGTCACATTAATGGGCATGATCACCTGGCATTAGTGAACATTATCTCAGACAAGCAATTTCAGCATAGATTTTATAACATGTGATTAAAACGGGGCTCAGCCTTATGTGTTTTTATCTCCTCGTATGTCTCAGGTGTATTAAATTCTTGTTTGAGTTTTTTCATCTGACTGATTAATTTAATGACCGAATGATTAAATGCACCCCATATTCTGCCCATGTAACTCTACATGACTCAGTGCAGCAGGGCCACCTGCCGTCTACTTTCATTCAGCTTACCTGATCAGTTCAACAGTTTTTCCAGTGAAAATTTATAAGAAAATGTAAGAAAATTGGTGTCGACTGGAACGATGGAGATGATTATTGGCTGTGCTGCAGGTGCACGAGTGGGTTAACAAGGAGTGACTCAGCAGTCCAAACCTCATTGAGACTTGATAATCATCCTGATGGAAAGCATCGCCCTGAACATGAGGTTTTCAAAACACCTTTCCTTAAAACGAAAATGGGAGATCTTTGATTATGAAATCTCACCGGTCGCCTACACTGGTCCTCTTCACAAACTGCTTCCATTTTGTTTGGTTGTCGAAGTAGATTAAATTTTTACAGAAAACTCTGACAAATAGACTTAAGTAGTTGCTGAAAAACATTCTCCAAGATGCCGGTGCTAATAAAGTACAACAGTTTATCTCTAATATGGAGTTCGCGTGTTTATTAATTAAAAGCCTTTTCTTACACTACGTGGCAAATAACAACATTAGGATCAATCTCCCAAACCATTAGCTGACAGTCTAACCCACCAGTAGCAATATATCTGTATGCAGCAGCAGCACTTTGCCTGCATATGTAAATTAACATGAAAAACAAGATGTTGAATTGCATTTATTTTTTTCCTTAATATTAGGCCTGCAGTTGTTCTCTTTAATATGAGCTGCAAGCTGTGTAGGCACACATTCTGCAGCTCTAATGATTGAGCTTTGAACTCACTGACTACCCCTCATTGCTTCTTCCATCGTCTCTTTTAGTGTCAATAGAGGCACAGGTGTTCCTAAGGAGAAAAAAAGTAAAAAAAAAAAAGAAAAAGAAAAAAGCATGCCGTAAATAAACAGGCAAGCAACACAGAGAGCATATGAGGAAAGATGTTTTCTCATTATTGTCAATTGATGAGATGGACTATTTAGTGTATTTTTTTTGGTTGGAATTTCTACTTCTGTTCCAGGAAAGCTAATTTTCTACTAATTTCTCTCTGTGTGACTGCTGCTCATGTTGCCTTTTCTTAGCCTTTTAGAACATCCACCTTTCTCCCTGCAATCAGGGAAGATTGTGTGAATGATGAGACTGCACGCATTAGAGAATCATCTTATCTGCAAAATTGTGCGGAGTTCTTACTCTTCAGCTTTAAATAAGAGATGTCTTTACGGTGGTGGCATTTGCTACGGAAGCTGAAGCCTGCAAAAAAAAAAAAAAAAAAAAAATTACATACTCTTTAATTCTTGTTTCATAAGAAGCTCTTGTACTGAGGAGGAAATGACATTGGAAACAAATAGCATGATTTTAAGATACATCACCAATGCTATCATTTTTGCCTTCATGCAGCCAGTGCTCATTTCTATAAATGACAGAGGCACATGTGACAGAAATGAATGGGAACAAATAAAGAGTGTTGCACACATGGAAAAAGGGGCCAAAGAACCAACTCACAGCCAGGAACATGCAGACCCCCAGCCGAGAGACCTCGGCAGGGTTAGTTGGCAGGATTTGACAGCCAAGTCCTCCTAACTGCACTCAGTAGCCCCACTGGGAGTTGTTGTTCAGGAGAGTATGTGAAGGTTGGTACATGTCGCCCCACTATGCAGGAGCAAATGACTGATGCAGATCCCACTGTGCATGCACACACCAGAAATACAGATCACAGGTCTTGAGAATCCTGTATCAGACACTTCTGAAGCAGCTTGAGTTTGAGTTGAGAAAAATAATCAAACGTAGAATGAAAATAAGGGGAAAAAAAGAATACTTTATCGTCATTGCAGTTACCTAAACTAAAATTATTTCCTGCTTCCTCACAAAATGAACGATGTTTACTAGATAAAAAATCCAGTAAGAAAAACAACTGGGCCTCTCTGCTTAGCCCCCTCATCTGCAGAGACCCCTAATTTGGGGGCAATAGCATTGGTTTCCACAGACTCTGGGGATCAAACTGCTGCCCCCTAAATTTTACCTCAGAGAAGCAGAAACGATGGATGGATGGATGGATGGATGGATGGATGGATGGATGGATGGATGGATGGATGGATGGATGGATGGATGGATGATAAATAGTGTCATAACCCATGTATTGTCATATTGCACTAATCAGTATGGGGTTGTGTGGCTGATAGAAGTTGTCGTTCTTGAAAATAATCTGTTCCTCACCCATGTAGTGCATGTTTCTAAAAGGCGCTATCTCTTTCCTCATGGCAGAATGTCAATCAGTGAACGCCTCGGGTGAGTTACAGCAGTGCCGAGAGTCTTTGACTTCTGCTGCAGCTGGTCATGATACAGAGTTGAGGGGTGACAGTGTACTCCTTGTGACCCGTAGTGCTGTGTTTATTACCCAGGACAGGTTCAGTACAGCAGTGATACTCTCTGTAGTGCTCCAACAAAAATTCTCCAACAGCTAAGATGGTATATTGGCCATTTTCAGCCTCAGGAAGAAAAGAGCCTTTGCTGAGCATTCTTTACAGGGCTAGCAGTTTGTTTTTTTTCTTTTTTAACTATGTCTGATCCTCACTGGTGTGAATTGGATGGACACCACTTGTTTATTATAATACAGTTATTGCCTGTACAACATTCAACCAGATGTTGAGTCTCCTACCTGCATTTACACCTGAGGGTGGGGTGGCATCATTTGGAAATTTGATTATGGTGTTGGAAGAGTGTGCATGCGTGCGTGCGTGCATGCGTGCGTGCGTGCGTGTGTGTATGGTGGGAGGTGTCAGTCATTGTAAAGAGAGTAAGAACGACTGGACTCAACACAAAGCCCTGTAGCACACCTATAAGTTCAGAGTTATGGATGATGATGTCTGGCTTCCCATTCCTGACATTTTGTGATCCGTTACTGGAAAAAAAAAATCAACAATTAATTCACATAGAGTGTTGGGCAGTCCAAGGCTGGTGAGTTTATTAAATAGTTTGTGAGGGATAATAGTGATAAAGGCAGAACTGAAGTTCACAAATACAGAGCGCCAGGTGGGATGAGGGCGACTGAATGAAACATGATGCATCTTCAACAGACTCAGTTTGCTCGGTAAACATCCAGGCAGCCGGTAGGATCCCTGGATGTGCAATACCACTCTCTGAAAGCAGCTCATTATGGTGTAAGGCCTACTTAGACGGTAGTTGTTGAGGCTGGTGGCTGATGTTTTCTTTGGCAGTGGGATGAATGTGGTGGTTTTGAAGCAAATTATGACCACTGACGCGTGCTGTAATGAGAGACCAAATATATCAGTACACTTGAGGTGTGTGCTCACCTTGCTGTGAAACAAAAGGGCTCTAATGGTCAGCATAACCTCAGTGCAGAATTTGATGTAATTAAAGCCAGCCTGAGTCAGCTCCCTGTGAAAGCACACCCTGTGTATGCTTTCAAAACAGTCCCGTAATGTTACAACCTCTCTATCCTCACAAATGCTGGGGTTTTGTGAACCACAGGTTTGTATGATAGATTCAGGATCAATGAAATGTGATCTGTTGTCTGTCATCCCCAGGATGTTTGTGATGGCACAGCTTTGTACGATCACAGGACGTTTGCATATAGTTGGGCAGAGATATTTTTGTTTCTGGCCAGAAAGCATACATTTTTATGGCACTTGGGTATGACTGCTGTCATATCTGCATTATTAAAGTCTTTAGGATGAGCATTCATCTGGATGATAAGAAAGCTATGCAGCTCTTCCAGTGCTGGGCCAGTGTTAGCTTGCAGTGAGATGTAAATAGCTATACAAAATATAGAAGTAATGCCTGTCAGTCGATAAAATACCCTGCATAAGGCACTCTTGATGTAGAGAGCAATGTTTCCCCATAACATTTACTGCAATACACCTGTCATTGTTGATATGGTTACTAACTCCAGTTGGTATCCAGATGCGAACTCTAGTTTTACCAGAGTTTGCAGATCTATCTGCCCAATAGACTGTGTGGCCAGCTTAGCGAATAGCCTCAAAATTTGGTAGTGCAAGTTAACGTAGGTTAGCTTTCAGACTCGCATGGAGGCCACTCCACTTGCCCCTAATTGTGCTTCACTTAATTGCTCCTCTTCAGTTTGAAAAGGAGTAGGAAAAATGCCCAGGCTTATTATATTATTCTCTTCACTCCTCCAGAACATCCACCATGTGGCTATGTTTTGTCTGAAAGTGATGTTCTATTAAGTTTGTGTCAAGCTGTTTTGTTTTCTGTTTTCTCTCCTCAGGTGTTGGCGCAGCCTCGGTACTGTGGACCTCCCAGTAAAAATGAGCCCACTTGACACATCCAACACCACAGCAGAAGTGGAGCCTGGCGAAAGCGATCTGCCGTTTTGGTTCAACGACAGCTTTGACTCATTCCAGCCCGGTTTCAGCTCTGATATCACCAAGCACCTTGGAGTCCAAATCACTCTAATAATGGCTTATTCCTTAATAATCCTGCTGGGGCTGCTGGGCAATTCCCTGGTCATCTACATGATTATTCGCTACAGAAACATGCGGACAGTGACCAACTACTTCATAGCCAACCTGGCCTTAGCAGACCTTCTGATGGTCACTCTTTGCCTGCCCTTTACTCTGATCTACACTCTGCTGGATGAATGGAAGTTCGGTGCCGTGTTGTGCCACATGGTCCCGTTTGCCCAAGCGCTGAGTGTTCATGTGTCCATCCTGACCCTGACTGTCATAGCGCTGGAGCGTTACCGCTGCATTGTCTTCCACCTTGGTCGACGCCTGACCTGGCATTCCAGCCTCTTCATCATGGCATTCACCTGGACTATTTCTTCTGTCCTGGCAGCTCCTCTTGCCATCTTCAGGGAATATCGCTATGAAGAGATTCCTCCTATCAATCTGCGCATGCCTGTCTGCTCTGAGAAGTGGCCCCACGGCATCAACAGGGACGGAGTCATCTACAGCCTCTCAATGATCCTACTGCTGTACATTCTTCCTTTAGCAATCATCAGTTACGCCTACATATGCATTTGGGTCAAACTGAAAAACCACGTCAGTCCGTCCAGCCGAAACGACAGCATCAACCGACGCAAGAAAACCACAAAGATGCTGGTGCTGGTGGTGGTGGTGTTTGCAACCAGTTGGCTGCCTTTACATGTGCTCCAGCTGGCCACTGATCTGGACTTGGTGCTCCGGTTTGAGGAGTATAAGCTCATCTTCACTGTGTTCCACATCGTGGCTATGTGCCCTACCTTCACTAACCCTCTTCTCTATGGATGGATGAATAAAAACTACAGAAATGGCTTCATAATGGTGTTCCGTTGCGAGGACAAGGCAGATACTTTCCACCCCGATGGGTCGTTCAGGACATGCTCTGTGAGAAGGCCCACGCTGAACGGTCGTAACAGCAGACACCCTCCCACTGCTGTATGAGATTTGTTTTGTTTAAAAGCAGAATTTTAGCACATTAGCTGGACTTCTGCTTTAAGGGGTGTGTGGTTCTCAAGAAGCCTTTTGACTTAAAAGAACTGACCGATGGGTGCATTTCAATTGTATCTATCCCGAAGCTTTCAGCTCCTTGTTGGTTTTCATTTGTCATTTGTCCACAAAAGTTCAAAGTACAGGTACCTTAGATGTGTCACTTACTTCTGGTCAATACTGAACTTCTGAGATGTCGCTACTGCTCACAGTGTCTTCAAAGTAAAAAAACAAGGCAAAACAAAACTACATGTTCACTTATGCTTTTGGTCTAGTGTTTCCAGCTGAATAAATTCCAGCTGGAAAAATGTGTTATTGTTAGCAAAGGCCTGGCTATTTGCACAACTATGATAAAATTAGGAGATGGTTTTCTAAATGATACCAATAAAGCATAATTTTCTGACAATTTTTGAACACTGGGTACATTATAAAACAGCAGTAAGATAACTACCAATCATGTGAAATCCTTAAGCTGCTCTCACACTATTTTCTGTCTTGCCATGTGTGCTGGGCCTTAAAAAGGACAAAGCAGGACAAAAAGGTATCATTTTGGAAACATCAAATCGTATCACAGTTTTGATGGATGTTTGTCACTTTTGACATGTCCTCACTTTGCATAATGCATAAAAATTGGGATTACATGGAGCAGTATTGTGTAAAATCTACTTTTTTAGCTTCAGATCATGTTATAGTGTTATTTCCTCATCTAAAGCCATGCCTGGAGTGTTGCTTTGATTCTTTCATGCATGCTTGAGAAATCCTTTAATCTCATTTTGCACAATCATTCAGATGTACAAAACTCTTGGTGGGACTGAGAACCGTCTTCGAGGATGAATCTCCTCCTCAGAGCTGCAGTTCCCACGCTTCTGAGCCTCTTCTTCACAGATCTCTGCAACTTCCTCACTCAGCTCCTTCAGACTAGCCAGCACATTTAGCCAACACCTGGTGGAACTGTACATCTGCTGATTTCATTATACCTGCTATTTCTCAATGCAAAGTTGGTAAAAACGTTGTTAAAGGTTCTATGGAGGAGTGATGTTGTGATGACTTCCTGAAAGTTGAGTGCTGGAAAGAGTGGGATGGGACATTCTCAAAGAGAATTTTTCAAGGCATGAAAAATTATGTGAAATGTTTAAGCTGCTCTCGCACTATTTTCTATCTTTCCACAATTGAAAATAGTGTGAGAGCAAATTTATTTTAAGTCATATTTGATACGTACAGCAATTCCAAAACAACTGAAGGTAAAATAGTTACTTGATTGTGTCATAAAATTATTCTATAGCGCTGATGTGCTATAGAATAATAGCACATCACATGACTATTCGTCATAGGGAGTTATTTTACTTTTTTCCATTACATAAGCTATTTTTTATTCATCTATACTTAGGAATCAACCGAATGTCTGAGAATGAAGTGTCAGTGATCTATGAATGCTATGAGGAATTATTAGAGTAATTAATCAGAAAACTGGTTGTGCCATCAGTTGTACTTTTAGTTTCAAGCATTCAAGCAAATCTGCATGAGCACTGACGGAGTTCTCACATGAACATGCTAGCATTAAGTTATTGGTGTCATATTTGACCAATGGCACGCTTACGATTTGTAAACACACAAGTCCCAAAAAAATCTGTAGCAGCCTGCCATAGCTAGTGACCGTGTTATGTTACTTAATATTTTTTCATTGATTACTTCATTTATCTATAGTCAAGTGCTGAGTGTCAACAAATTTTGAACACGTCAACATTTTTAACCAGGGCTAGTTTACAACGTCTTTCTCCAGTTGGGCTTTCGGTCAAACATACAATGGTTTTTATATTAACTATCCTTCAGTATTAAACGCAAGGACAAGTGATGCTGGAAAGTGATTTGCCTAAGGCTGTATGTAATCCCACCCTAATAAAACACTTGGCAGATAAGCAACAGTGTGACAAAGGTGTTAACTATTCAGAAATGGCTAACAACCTTTCAAAGCTCCACCCTTTCGAGGGTGTTTTCAAAAGTGCTACCTCCCTACCCTGAACCCTGCAGCTTAAATGAGAGGAGACAAGAGATAAGAACCCCTCCACATAGAGACAATGGTTGACACATGGCTTTGGTCACTAAAGAGGGCCCAATGCTTTGCATGCAAATCTCTTTATAGGGCTCCTTGTTGAATTGTGAGTGGTACTTGTAAAGTACATATCTAATTTATTCAAATATGTATCTAAAATGTTTACCTATGTCTTATGAAAACATGTTCCGCTGTATGTACAAAATTCTTGTTGCTAAATAATGTTGAACTTTGCAGTATATTTTCTAGCGAGAAGGCAGAGATTTATGTGACAGTGAATGTAGGCTTCTCATGATACTTCGGTAATTGTTTTCGCATTCATCCAAATCCTCTAATCTGGAAAAATAAAACTGTTCCAGCTCAGCAACATTCAATCCTCTTCCAAGAAATCCAAAAGGCAACGTCACTAATATTCTGTACAAACAGGAAGTTAATTGTTCTCACCTGGCCACCATCTGTTCTTGATTAAGGAGAGCAGTGGGACTCTGTGTCCAGAAGAATGGGACTGGAAACCAGCGACCTGTGTGACGCCAGGGCAGCACACTGTTGATGTCTTCATTACAAAATCTTGTTCAAGGGGATGTAAAAAGAACATGCAATTCTGTGTTCATTACACTGCTGCTAAAGTGACCTTTCTGTTGATGCTACTTAATAAATGTGGGGACATGAATCAACAATGAGGCCTCTGGGCACGGGTGACACATTACAGCTGCTGTTTCTATAAAGACAACTTATTGTTTGTTCCTCTGTGTCAAATAAAGAGATCTTGGTTGTGTATGTCTTTATTCCCAGTGGCTACTGATTAAAGCAAAAATATGATCTGTGTAGTGTAGTCTCAAACTGAACAGTGATTTCATTTGGGTGTTTATATGAATCCTTGGGTTGGCAGCATGTTGCATCAGTATACAGGAAAAGATAGCCCTGAGATGATGGACTGGATTTATAAAAAAGGATTAAGTAAATCCAGTATAGCATTAAAATAGCAAAATTACTAGTATGACCCACACGTTTAAGTCAAAGAGAATAGCTATAACTAATGCATTACTGGTTCCTAACTCCCACATTGCAGATTTTCTGGTTTAAGCATATTATTTAATATATTTCAGGCTTCAAGCCTTAAAGAAGAAAAGCAAAATCTCTTCCTTCAAATTTACAGTATTTTCATATAGTCCGACATTTGTTAATATCAGTCACAGACAGAGCAGAAAATAAGAGTTTTATCTGAGTACTTCTTTGTAGTGACATTGTACCAAGGGCGTAGGTTCGGTCTAAGTTTTGGTGGGGACCTT
>NW_015112838.1:705008-727834 GCF_001443285.1 Poecilia latipinna
GGACTTTTTCATATCCCGTGAATATTGGTCGGGACATGTCCCTACCGTCCCTACCCAAACCTACGCCCATGCATTGTACTGAACAGGAAGAAACTTCAGCTGTCAACCCTCCTTACAGATGCACAATCTGCAACGGGCGACTAAAAACTGGGACATTTTGCGCAGGGTCTCTGCTGCCATCTAGTGATCAAAACAAGCATCACCAGCGCCTCCTGCCGGATGTTCCATCGACGTCGAACGTTTGACCTTCTTCTCGGCCTGGTGACGTTTGACATCTCATGCAGGTGGTCGCGCGATGGACTTTGCTCCTCACGAACAATGAAATGTCCGTTCTGATCTTTTGAATATCATCACTGTGCAGGTCAGTGTTTATTTCGTCTATGTGGAGCCCTTCCTTCCGAGTGTTGATGGCTCTCTCTATGCCGAGAGAGCCATTCATTCACGCGGTTAGCCACATGCTAGGCTAGCTCCTACCATCCAGGAAGGGAGCTAGGTAGGGTGGACGTGACGAAGGTGACAGAAACGACTTTAAACACGTTGACATACGTCTTTTTTTAATACATGAAGCCCTTATTTAAACTGCAAATACATCATAAAGCCATCAGTAAAAATGGCCCACCGTGCTTTTTTATAGCTTGCTCGGTTTTTATGTGGGTTTTAGCCACCTTGTACCGTTATTCTATAAAACATGAATGAAAAATGTCCGCACAGTCATCACTGACTTGCATACATACACTTAAATCCTGCTTATTCGTAGCAGTTATTTAAACCCGGAAACGGCAGCAGAATGATCTACAAATATGATTACTGTCAACCTTACTCTACTTCTGCTTTATCTGATTATAACTGACTTGTTTTTGTGCTGCAGTTCCACAGAGTACTGCCAGAGTAAACCAAGGGAACAATGGGGAAATACGTTTGCTGCACAGGTTTGCTGAAAAACACCTGGGACCAAGTTTGCATTGCTTTCTGGCAACGTTATCCCAATCCTTACAGGTGAGAAAAAATGTCTTGGTGTAAAAGTGCACGATTATTATTTATGCTGTATAAAATTGTGCAAGTAGAATAGGTCTTTTCATTTGCATACTGCAGAGGTTTGTTAATGGAGATAAATTAATTGATGTACAAACAATCTTATAAGTACACACATAGCTATAGTGTACCTACAACCTTTTTTTTTTGTAATAAAACATAAATTATTCGCCATTTGAAACCATAAGGTGCTATCATGCCAAGCTGAAAAATGCATTATGGGAATTTTCTGATGATACACGGACTTTGAAATGATCAGTCATATTACCACATGAGGCAACAATGTGGGGCATGATAACTTTTCTGACATAACTGTAAAAGCAGTTTATTAATAATTAGAATCGTATTACATAATATGCATACTGCCTTGCCAAGTTCTTCTCACCTTCAATTTGATTTACTGATCTAGCATTTTAGGGTTACTGTAAGTAGTCAACACAGAAATCAAATCAATAAAATCTTTTCATACTAAAATACAACACTAATTTGTTACTTTGAGAGTTTAAAAGTTGTCTGATTTTTAAAATTTTACCGATCCCTTTGGTTTCAGTAACCACGTCTTGACGGAGGACATCATCTTCAGAGAAGTTACTCCGTCCAACTGCCTCATTTCCAGACGTCTGTTGACCAAAACCAGCCGTGCGCCTCGCTGGATGGAGCGGTACCTCCCAAAGCACATGACCAACTCGGCGTACATCATTGAGGACTCCGTCGTAGACCCCCAGAAACGGACCATGACCACTCTGACCTGGAATATCAGCCACGCTCGCCTCATGGTGCGCTCCGGTTTTCATCCAGCACAACTTGGCTTTTGCTCAAAGTCAAAATCTAATTGTGATGATTTTATTTTATTTTTTTCTGCGTGCTGTGCCAGTCTGTGGAGGAGCGCTGTTTATACCAAATGAATCCAGAGAACGGCTCCTGGACGGAGATTAAACGGGAAGCCTGGATCTCTTCCAGTCTCTATGGGCTTTCTAGAGCTATTCAGGTCAGTAAAGTGGGAAGTTGTACCACAGCGCAGAAAGCAGCATGGAGTGGCTGATGGGGAGACCTCCCCACCTGTCTTCTGTTCTGTAGCATCAGCAACATCATGCCAGAGTGAAGATGCGACAGCTGAGCAATTAGTCCAAGTAGTTCCTCATTGTTGCTGTGTTTACGTAAACACACTTTATCTTTTTCCTTTGCTGACTTTGTTCACTTTTCAGGAATTTGGTCTGGCAAGGTTCAAGAACAGCGTCACAAAGACAATGAAAGGCTTTGAGTATGTGCTCTCCAGAATGCAAGGTACATTGTCATTTTAAGAGTTTTATTTTATTTTGTTTTTTCCAGATTTCCCCTAGAGTTGTAGTAAACCTTACAGGTTTATGTTGTTCATTCATGTTTACAAGCATGTAGTTGGGGCATTACATTAATTGTTGCAGATGCAGTTTGTCATCTCAAATCAGAGTTTTTGTTGATCAAGAATGACAGAAAATAACAGTTAATTTTTTGTCATAGAAATGTAAAAAAATAAATGAATTAAATTTCTCAGAATGCTGGGACACCTAGAAGCTATGACGCACCAAATTCTCTGAGTCAGAACAACACGAAGAGGAAGCAATTTAATGCTTGTCTGCCTCTTCAGCAGCTATGCAGACATAGTTGGCAGGAGTATGCTGCTGATCGGCTGTGAGACTTTTTCTCCTTGTTTCTTTTTGAGAACTACGTGGATTTTATTCAAATTGATTGGCGTTTGTGAAACGTGGGATATTTTGACGTGATCTTGCCATACTACGCATTGCTGTGGAAAAAGTGTACGTTTTGAATACCTGCCAGTTTTGCTTTTCACATCAGCTTAAGCTTTACCTCTACGTCCTGAGCACGAGAATGTCGACGCGTTTCACTTAAAGCCGTGCTTTGTGTTTCTGTAGGCGAAACTCCGTCCAGAACCTTGGCGGAGACCGCTACGGAGCGGGCAAGAGAGACGGCACTGGCAGCTAAAGAGAAAGCAAAGGACCTCGCCTCGCATGCTCAGAAGAAACAATACGTATGATGATGCAGCTGCAGCCTTTTATATCGTGACTATTTTACATTCGACCACTCTCATAGCAAACGCAGTTGCTGGGTATTTTGCAACGGATCCCAGTGTTGGTTTAAAAACACCTCTGTGAAGACGCATCCTGCTGAATGTGGTGGTGAGAAGGCCTGAGCTGGGTTCAAGAGCCTGTTCCACCCGCCCTGATTGTGTTTATTGTACCTCCGATGCCACGTCATTTCAGTATTTACCACAGATAGAGATCTTGAGTATGGCCCCCGGGTGCTATAAAAGTAAGGATGATGACCTGTACTGGAAGTGTTCCTTAGGCTTTTGCTCAGCCTCTCCACCCACCAGGATTTGCCTTTATTTTCACTTCACGTCTTGTTTTGTTTCCCTCATGTTCTTTGTTAACTTGGAGCACTACTTTAAAATATCACATCAGTTCTCTGTGATTAATTTGTGTTATTGTATCCCACTTGTTTTGTGTTAGTTCAGTTTACCCAGTTCTACCTTAGTCCCGATGCTGAGACTGGTTCCCTGGCTGCTTCATGCTGAAGTCTGCTAACTTTGCATTGTCGGAGATAAAAGCTCGATAATGTCTCGTCACCTGGCATCTCTGCTGCTGTGTAAGAGCTATACATAAAGACTCCTCTTAACTTGATTGTCACCTCGCTGTATACATTCATGTAGTCCTTGTGACTCTTCTTGCTTAAATGAAGTATCAGCTGGTCAATAAATTGACATTTCCTAATCATATTATAGTTTTCTGTGTCAAGTGAAGCATTGGATAACTTTACCTTAAATGTTATGGTGCCTTTTTGCTGTATTTAATTGGGATTTTATGTGGTAGCACAACACAAAGTAATGTGTCATTATAATATGATTTTCACATTCTTTGCCAAATGGCAGATTTTTTTGTCTTACCACAGATTCTAGGTTAGAGTTAGATCTAGATTTTTAAAAAGCCATTCTAACATTAGTGTGCTTTGATCTAAATCATTTGATTGTAGCTGACTCACTATCATTGTCGCTATGGGAACATCTCAATATAAACACTTTCTGTATTTAAAAGCATAAATACAGAACGTTAAAAGCAGAAGTGGGTAAGAAACGACTGGTTGGGATGAAACGCACAAAGCTACAGTACGTCAAACATTCAGATTTTGGGATTGCAAAACTTATGCTGTCGACAAATTAACCCACCTTTAAATTCCTCCACTACTTTAAGTGGCATCAGTTAAATGGGGCTGAATACAAATGCAGATTACCATAGTATACTAGTTTTGCTTTTGTAGAAAAAATTCTTTGTGTTGCTCTATCACATACAGTCACACTGCAATACACATTGTTTTGTGTATTGCATAAAGGTCTGAATACTTCAACAAGGCTTTGTTCCTAAAGTTCTCAGAGAGAATAGTTTTGGAAAAAAAATATAACATATGAAAGAAATTTATATAGAAAATATTTATTTGCTTAAAAAAAAAAGAAAGCTTACAATGGTACAAAAAAATGCTACATATTACTGGGTGGAAAGACAAACTAAAAGGAATAAGGCATCTTGCATATACAAAAAAGTGAAGAAGAAAGCAACTTCAGTTATTAAATCCATGTTAAATTCTTGTAATCAGCATTAATTGCATAATTATCGCTGGTAGGTGTCGCCTGCTCTGACTGATTTTCAAACGTCCAGCTGAATACTCACGATGGCCAACGCTCCTCCCCAACTTGAACGCTCTCGAGATCCGACCGATCACATAATGCGTCAAAAGTCTTTTGTTTTAAATAGAGATGTAAATGCGTGCCGATATGAAACCTCAATGTGCAAATGTGACTGAGGTTTTTTTTTTTTTCTTCTCTTCCCCCATTTCCTGGTTGTTGATTCCCCCTCCCCACCCCATCTCTTGCCCTACCCATCGTCCTTCTGACAAAACAAGTGCAACGGGTGGACGTTATGTGCAACAGAAGAAAAAGAGCTATAAATACATGAAGGGAACTTACATAGGAGACAAAAAAAGAAGAGGAAAATAAAACAGAAATAATGTTTTAAGTGCATGATAAATGTGACATTGCTGCAATATAGACTTAGTGCTAAGGAGAAGCAGTGTAGAACGTTAGTTTAAATCTGGTTTAAGGCAGAAAGAATTCAGCAGAGACATGAAGGAAATTTGCATTAAAGCCCTTGTTTTGATAAAAACTGGATTCCTAAATGACAGGCTAACACCTCATGGCTTTTAGGAACAAAAATACATAATTGCTTTATCAGAGGAATGCTTATTCATGCTGTAACATCCGTCCCAGTTTAGTGCAATTGAACACATTATTAGCCTGAACTTATTTTGAAAGGACAAACCCCCCACCACCCCACCCAAAAGAAAGCTGTCCCATAAAAAACAAAAGTGTTCGGTTGTCTACAGTATCCACGTCTTCCCTCATCCTCTGTCGTCTCGGTTTTTTTTGGAATGTTTTCTTCCTCCCCTCCCTCTGGCTAAACTCCGTGTCATGGTGGTCATAGCCAGGACCTGTCCAAGCTGGAGTAACTGTGGTCCGCGTCCATGTGTGCAATACCCAGCCCGTCAGAGTCCGCGCAGTCAAACACGATGCTTTCCACGTCCACCTCCACGTCTTCTGTAACGAGGACAGCAGCAGAGACCAAACCCATTAGGAGAGGAAACTCACGGTGAAAGAGCTGAGAACCGGGGCCGCATGATGTTCAACTCGAGCCAAAGAGAGAGTAAAAACAAAGTGTGACATGACAGATTTCGGCTGAGAGCCCCGTCATCCACCCACCTCTGTCTGAGTCCGACCTCTCGGAGGACATGGTGGACCCCTGGCTGTTGTTTCTCATCCTCTCCGTGCCCCTCTGGAGCTGCTCCAGCCGAACCCGCAGCTCCCTCTGCTCCCAGCGAAGGCGGTCCTTCAGCTGCTCGGCACGCTCGTCCTGCTCCTGCAGCTTCTGCAACACGTCGCAGACGAAGGGGAGAGAGGCATTTGAACAAAAAGCTTGGGATACAAAGAGAGAGGAGAGGTCAACACGTGAGGCTTTCTGAGGTACCTTTATGTGAAGCTGAGCTTGTCTCAGCAGGTTCAGGGTGGTGTTCCTCATGGAGTCGGTGGAGAGAGGAACCTGCTTCTTCAGCTGCTCCAAGCACTGCCTCAGCTGAGCTCGTCTGCCGATTACAACAGTCAGCAGTGTCACTTTTTCATATCTCGTCACATTACGACCACAGCGTTCAAAAGGAACCTCTACTGAGTTATGCTACAGACCCAGACAGTGTTATTGTGAAGTGGACGAAGATTCATGTGGTTTTCAGTTTCACTTTGCAAATAATGTGAAGTCTTGCTTTGCATTTGTATACAGTCCACATTACCATGACAACCAAATGGCTTAAGAAGTCAACCCATTAGGAAATTATGTCCCTATGTGATGTGTATTGCAAAGGCTTCTGAGGTTTTCAGACAACACTGCACATGCAAACTCGATGGATACAATGTGATAAAATGTAGTAAACTTCAAATTATAAATGAAGGCAATGTACTGTTATATCTCTCAAGACAACAAAAAGACAAAACAAAATAGCTTTGACCTTTATGATGCAATTTAATTTAGAAAAAGAAAACATACCTGTTTTTCTCCAGCTCGTTGTGAACTGTCCTGCAATTAGAATTAAAAACACACTTTTCTTAATGTCATAAATATGCATAGAAAATGATGAAACAACTTTTAGAGTTAAGGTTTATGGTTCCTTATCATAACTGAAAAGCACACTCGAACTGCCATTGATCTGTTACATAATGTACTTACCTTTTACCGCCAGCAGCAGAAGTCTTCTTGTTCTTCTGTTTGCTTCTTTTATCCGAGTTACCGGGGCTGAGAGGCGGGGGTGAAGCATATCCATGTTCAGCCTCTGCACGGGAGAGGAAGTCCATTACAGGCAAGCGTCAATGTTTATGACGCTGATAAAATTACTGCTACAATGTTATAATGGTGGTTTTCTCATTGTAAATATGTTCGAAGTCCTGGGATTCTGATTAAGTATGTATTATAACAGAAAAAATATTACCCTAACCCAAGCTAAAGCGTTCAAGTTAAATGATGAAAACAATATGAGAACTCATCAGCTGAACGTTTTTTTGTTGTTGTTTTGGCGCCATCCATCCATTAACTATCCCTCACATACAAACCGAGGCTTTTAGATTTAAAGTAGTCTAAATTACAAAATTTAACTAGCATTGACTCAGTTTGCAGAATGCACGATAAATGCAGCTTTCCTGCCCAGTCGGTCTTTTCATTCATCGAGCAGGACTGACGAGCGCCGCCCCGGATTCATTTTCAAACTCGGTGAGATTGGCGCCTTCCAATACAAAGATGCCACCGATATGTAGGTCACTGAGTCAAATGGCACAGATCGGCCACGGTAGCATCTAGCTGAAAATTCCTGTGCAATCTTAAACGAATGCAAACAATGTGATAACTGTATTATTAATCCCGTATGTATTAATAACAGCTGCTCGATGAAGATTGTTTTTTTCCCCCCTTAGCAACAATAACTCCTGCCCCTAGGCTGACTGTTGACATAAAATACCAACCTCGGCCTTTCCTCTCCACGAACTCGGCTGCCCAAAGGAGAACCTGAATGCTGCAAACATTCCCTTCCATTATTGAGCTGGCAAGAGTAAAACAAGCGGAGGTAAACAAACTACAGCGAGACAAGCATCTACTATGAGCGAAGGACTGTCTGTGCAAGCTACGTTCACAGTGCACGGAGAGCCAACAATAGTGCTGCCTTCAAGGACTGAACGTAAACCTCGGAAATTTCCCACTTTCGGCTAATATCAAAAAATAGTTAGCCCATCACAATCCGGTACTGGATTAATAGACTCCTCTTAATTTGAAGGCAATGGCATATGGCCATTCATTTTTGTGCTTAAATTCAAAAATGAAAATGTTATGTATATGGCTCTACCATTTCCAAAAGCATTTGAAGGGGTCGTAATGCCTCGTAAAGCGTCACGGTCAAGCCAGCCACTCCCCTCCGCGAGAGACGTGTAAAACATTTTCACGCGTATTTACGGCAATAATTGTAGTAGTACTGATGTTTTTTTTTTTTTTTTTAAGTTTCTCACATACAGAAATCATACAACTTTACATAATTATCTACTATATAAATCTGTTTCCTACAACAACAACAACAACAATAATAATAATAATAATAATAATAATAATAATAACCTAAAGCAACATGTTTATGGCTATTTTCCAGTTAAACAAAATCTCTTAATCGCCGTATCTGACACATTCGTTCTTTAACCCTTTGAGACACGTTCGGGCTCAAAGGGTAATTATATATTAATCTGATTTAATAATTTATACATGCTTGTGAGAATTATGCTATTGTCATAGATATTAACGATGTTTTCTAATAAAAGAAATTCTCGGAATTAGGGCTGTATTTTCAATTATACTCTAAAGGGGGAAAAAAAAAAGATAATTTTGCCCTTCCTAAACATGGCGATCTCTGGCTTCACCGACTGAATGTTACTGTAAATTCATTCACCGGTTGGAAGTGAAGCCTCCTTGCCAGTAGTATCTTTAACCTCTGAACTCCCGAGTGTGCCAGTCCTCCGCCATATTGACTGTTGTCTTGACTGGAGGAGATAGAGAACATTTTGAGGTCCGAGAAGAAACGAAAGTGTGCTCGTAAAATCCATTGAAACTGGTGCAAACTTGGCCAAAGCGTCCCGCAAACACCACTGTAATGGCGAGGAAGAAAAGCAAGCAACAAGGGGTCGGCCAGAAGGAGCTTGTGCCTGGACAGCAGACCGCACCGAAGAGCTCTGTCTCTCCCGGCGATGCAGCTGGCGGTGGCGGCGGAGGAGATGCTGGGTTGGATAGGCTGGCGAACACCAGGGCGAACCAGGTAGCTAAAAAAGCAACCCATTTGTAAAGACTACCCGGCCTGTGTTCCTTCTCCACTCTGGTAATCCAAACAGAACCCTACTGTTCTTTTTAATTTAATGAACGAAAACCGCTGAGGTAAAATTAAATGCATTCGCTCCGTACTTGAAAGCTATTTCACACTTGATGTACTTGTCGTGGATGTGGAGCTTGATAGCGTTGGATGTGCAGGTCAACAAATAAGCTGAATTAAGGGAGGAGGATCCGGGAGCTCTGCAGCCCATCTCTTGTGTCGGACAGGTGACATTGTACCTCGGACAGGTCGTCCCATTTCCAGCCTTTACAACTCTTCATCCGCCCAGCTAACGTTAGCCTCAAGGCTAGTCAGTGTGCTGCAAACGTGCTTCATCCCTGTGTGCAGGAGCGCTCTGCAAGCACAAGCTAACAGCTTAGCAGCCCACCGGGCTACAGGAGAGAACGGGTTAAAAATTATTTTGCCAAATCTCAGTTATGGTTTTCTTTTTTCCGTCGTGTTTTGTTTTTTATGATCTATTTGGGAGGTGAAAACTTTGACTGTAAATGCATCATTTTGTTAGGTCTTAATGAGCCCGTCATTTGCACCGAGCATCTAAAACGATGTCAAAACCACGATTTGACTCAGATTTATCATTGTTTCTTTTTTAATTAAATTATAAAATATAACTCCAGCTGGTGCGAATTTTGCTGAGTCTGGGTCAGTTCCACTCAAAATTTCAAACAAGCCTTAAAACTATAATATTTATTTATAATCTGTTTTCCCTTTTTGCTACTATAATAAGAAGTAATAACAGTAAAACAGAACATGTTGAACTTTATGTGATTCTTTTAAACAGTAGTATGTAGTTTATTTTTTTTCTTACAAATCATGAAACATTACTTATATTGTGACATAGATGTGACTTGCATCTAGCTGTATATGATTTGTAATCATGTGATTCAGTGTTATACATACACAGAATTGTAGTTGACTTCTGTTGACATTTGTTAATTTATTGATACCCCACAATTATGGTCATCAATGTCTCTCTTTTTTTCTTTTTTACTGAATCAGTGAGTGGAGCTCAGAGAAATGTAATGCTCCAAAAATGTAACCAATCTGAAATACTTCTTATGCCATGAAACTCCACATAGACAGTTCAAAACAAACCGAACATTACATCTCCTTACCGACTATTCTGGTTTCTATTGGTCAAATTCATGTTTAGTAATACAGTTTCAAAGGCTTTTTGATAATCTAAACAGATTCTCGTAAAACCGTGACATTATTCTTAAACTTAATGAATCTGCAGAGTGGTTATAGAGGGTTTCTGAAAGGTTTTAAAAAGTCAAAAAGATCATTCTTAAAGTTTTAGGTTCTGGAAAGTGCACGTATGTCCAGTTAATTCCTAACTTTGTGTCTTCTTTATTAGCGTCTGTTTTTGTTCTGTGATTAGTAGCTCTCGCTGAGGATTTAGTTATTGCTTGTGAAATTGTGTTTCATCTCCTGTGACTAAACTGTGACTCCCATGTTGCAGGGAAGCAATAAACTCGGCTGAAAAAATAATGATTACATAATGTACAGTGCACTGTAGGTCCGGAAGGTAAGGGAACCTAGCCGTAAACAATTTACGTTGACAGTGTTGCATTAATTGTCCACTCGCTTTGTACTCTGAATTTGTATTTTTCAAGTTCTGAGTCAGGAAAACAACCAGAACGCTCCCTAAAGTCAGTCTTTGGACCAGAAAAGCTGGAGCTGATGAAGAAACTCTGAGTTTAATATCTCTCACACAGTTGCCCATATTAACCATTTATTAGCACTTCATTAAACCAGCGCAACACAGTAAAATATCTGTTTGCGAATATGTTCCTTTAGTGTTTTAATACAGGAAGTTGAAAGAAGTAGGCTCGTAGTTGTTGGTGCAAAAAGAAAAGGCAAATCCCTCAGTTTTCCCTCTTGCAACCAGAACCCTCTAACTCAGGTGTGACTCCCTGCTCTGAAATCTGAGACTACTTGAACTCAGATATAACTGGTTGTAATCAACTAAGTAAAATCTGTATTAACTAGTGAGTGTTATTTTTTTTTTCCATGTAATTCTTAGATTTAACTCACAATGGCGTCAGAAAGGTTTCCAGTGATGTTCCATTTAGCCTTTTGAAACACAAAGAAACACTCATTTCATTACTTTTCTAATAAGGCACTCAGTTGTGTTTCTGTTTGTTTTTTTTGTATTTAATCTTCCTTCCAACAATTGTAAATGAAAAAAAAAAGACTTTGCTCCTTACTGGCATCACTCTTTCTTTGCATTATTTAAAATTGCTGGCCAGTGCAGATCATAAAGCCCTACACACTGCAGAGCCCCTGAAGTCTGTCTTGTGATATTAAGCAATAGGATTTAAAATTAACTTGGCAAGTGTGTGACACTATAGGGCTGTTATTAAGCACAATGTTCATTTAAATTGTGGTTCAAATCTTTGAGATGATTTAAAGCAAATAATAATAAACAAGAGGGAAGTATTCAAGTGATAAAACTAACAAAGACTGAGTAGTAGTTAGGTCAAATAAAAAGCAAACAACTCTTCTGATGCTTTGAAGTTTTCTATTTATATTCACCTGTCTTCAAATTGGTTCAACTTCATTACGGCGCCATGTGAAGTCAGGCTGTAATTCCACAGTAACGGTAATCACATTCTTTCTGTCTGTGTCTGCCCAGCCCATGCACACCTGCTGCCTGCTGTGCCATCGAGAATTCAAGGACTGGGGAGCGGGTTCTGTCAACGGGCTTCCCGCCGGCCACGGGACGAAGCTGGCCGACGCGGTGCCTGCACTCTCCCAGGCCTTATTGCGGGAGGCGCCGGGTCGAAAGCTGGCCGACGCGGTGCCCTCGCTGTCCCAGTCCTTGCTGGGAGAGGTGCCTCTGTGGATCTGTCAGAGCTGCTGCAAGAGTGTGGAGGAGGAGGAGAGAAGGAGCACGCAGGAGCAGCCCTCATCGGTACATTAAACAAACAAAAAAAAAAATTCATAAAACGGTTTGGCTCAGGGGAAGTTTTATTCTGCTCCTGTTTTCTTATATTTGGACAATGTGTTTGGTTGTTTTGATTACTAATGCGTGTGGGAGAACCTCTTTTTGTTTTGCTTCATATGGGGATGCAGGTTCTGAAAAATTTGATTTGACTCCCCCCCGCCCCCTCCTAATTGCTGAATGCATTAAAACTAAGAACTTCCATCTTTCTTTGGTCCATGATGCATCACCCAACAGCATGCACTTAAATGCCCTTTTTTCAGCTAACTAACTGATGCATAATTGGGCATAATCAAGTATTTTCTTTTAGTTTTCCACTGGATGCAAAACAACATCTAACATGGAACCTGCAGCACATTTTTTCAGTTTTATTTGTCCTGAGAAAAATAAAAGTGGAATTGCTCTAACTCATAATTAGCTGCTCAGACCTTAAATAAAAACAGATAGTGTTGTGTCAGAAAAAAGTCTAATGTGTGCACTTTCAGTTCAAATTGTAAATATGTTAAACGTTAGAAAAACAAGAAGCGGTCTTTTTTACTGTTTGTTTTTTTCTCATTAAAATAGTTTCAACGCATTTCCAAGCCGTTTGACCTTTATCTCACACTCTTGTCGGGTTCTTTTGCTGCCAAGATTCGAGTCAATAAAAGAAGGCCAGATGAGTAACTAATTGGTGTTCTGTTTTGTGTATTTCTTTCAAACAAGGTACCATTGTCACACTCTTCCTCCTGTAAGTCCCAAAGCTGTGGGAACGGTTACCCGGAGCAAAGTACTGTAGACTGGGACCCGAGTTCCTTCCTGTCAGCCCACAAACTGTCAGGTCTCTGGAACTCGGCCCACTCCAATGGAGGCGAGCACTGCAACCACAACACTTCTTCGCACTCACAAGGTCTGTCATCACAAGGTAAGGAACAAAGGCGTCAATGACACACACACACGCACACACAGTGATGGCTGAAGGTTTCTCCCGGCTTGAGATCCAGATGTTGAGTTGCTGGCGGTGTTGTTGTTGTTGTTCAGAGGAAACTGAAGTTAGTTTTATTGGTTGGCATCTTTGCTCTGCTGCACCTAAAGAGGGCGAAAATAAAGTTTTGGCTCAGAATTATTGCAGGTAAAATGATGTTTGCAGAAAGGAGGTTGGCTAAACCAAACTCTAAATTAAAGCTTTTATTCATAACTACAAAGCTACTGCATAGGTAGGCTGTTCTTTTTTAGTTATTAATGAATGACAGTGATAACGTAAGAAAATAAAAAAGATGAAATAGTGACTCAACTATTGATCAGCCAATGAACGAAATAGACTTGATTCAATGATCGCCAGGTCAAATACTGAAAAGTTAAATGCTGTTCTCTGGCATCGACAAATGTATGCATGTTGGATACATGTTTTTGTTTTCAGTTGAGGAAACATCTTTGCGTTTAATTGCTGAATTAAAACTAGTTTATCCTAAGTTGTTATCGAACCTTAAAGAATGTCACTGATCCGTCAGGCAGCGAAGGTTTGATCAGAGTGTGATGCAGGAGCTGCTCTGTCTTAAACTTGTTCAACAACTGAGAGACATTTAAATGGACAAGATCATTTATTGTTCATCATTTCCAACATTTTAATGGTTGGAAAGGAATAGAACCAACAGTTTATTGCTCCTCCCAAACTTTCACAAATCAAAAACAAAAAGCATCCCAAAGAGTAAACTTCTTAAATGCGTAGTAGAGATTACTCCAAAACAACTACATATCATCTCTTAACAGTATTGCAAAATGGGTGACGTCTACTATTGTTTTCTGGTTTATCAACAATTATCAACAGATAATGACTATCAACAATAGTCATTGTCTGAGTATTAAATAAGTACACAGCATTTGCATTTTCGTCTAAACCAACTCTTCAGTTTTAGCCCCTACTTTAGTCTGTGTTGCAGAGTTTACCTTAAATAGACCAGAGTTCCTGTAGCTCTGGTCTAGAAAACAACAAATTTGAATTGGTAATGTAAGATTGAGGCTTAAACATGGAAAGTGAAAGTAGTCAAATGATGCTTGTATGCATCATGAAGTCGCATGTCATTCTTGAAAGGTTTAATTTGTTTAGTGAATAAGAAGCAAAGGGTGCAGAGCACTGACACCACACCGACGGAGCAACATGAATAAGAAAGGAACAAGGCATGTCAACGTCTAGTGTCTTTCTACATCAGTTATGAGTAAGTCAACATTTTAAAATGTAATTCGAAGAGATGTGTAAGCTGGACTCAGACGTGTCAAAAACACTTGTGTCAGCTTGTCGACTTTTAGTAGAAACAATAATAATTAGTTATAGTTGGACAGTTAAACGTCGCCTCAAAGAAAAGAGACAATTTCACAAAGCAAACTCTAATCCTGAATGACTCCTACATGCTTCTTTCTGTTATTGATGGTTCAATTACACCAAAAGGTCCGACGCTCATTACTGTTTCTATGCATTGATCGGTGCGAGCTAAGGGGATGCACAGCTATTAAACCCTCTGTTATCTGAGATATTTTAAACGCGTTTCTATTTACAGGGCTAACAGCCTGTCACGAAAAACGGGGGCTTCACGAAGCACCCGGAAAGTCGGCAAAAACCTCAAGTCCCAAAGTCTGTCCCTACAGTCACCCGTCGTCCCAGAATTCCAGTGGATCCTCTGCTGGGAACGCCCAGTCTACCTCAGCAGACCTCTGTAAGACCACTCCCAAGCACTTCAAGACCATGTGCCGTCGACCAACGCCACCAGGTATTTTGTTTAGTTTAGTTTGAGTCAAGCAGTCTTGTTAAAAGTAGTGACGTACCGATGAAATATTTTGCTGCCAGTTTTCAGTTTCTGACTTTATTCACGCACAGGGTAATTAAAAGGGCTTTAAAGGAAAAACTCTTGGTGTTTTCTAGAACCAAAGCAACCAGACTGTGCAGTTGCTTACCATCTTGATCAAATAAGACCGCTAACTGGAAGTAGCATGTGAAGTTTTTTTTCTTTATCTTACATAAGCAACTGCTGAAGAGGAACAATCTTTTGGTGAAATAAAAAAAAAATAAAAACTGTATTTGTCTTAGGAACAAATATGGTGGAAAGTTTAATTTTATCCAACTGAATTCTTTACATTATGTCACTAATTAAGTTATGTTTTTTATGTTTTTTTCTTTGTATAAAAAAAGGATTTACTTAGTCGTTTTGTATGTGACTGAATAAAAGTACAGCATTTGTTTCAACACGGAAAACATTCTTAAGTATTTTTTAATAAAAAAAAAAGAAGTTTAATTTATCATTATCTTAAGCAAATGTAATTATTTCACTATTATTACTTCCCAAGTTATATCTGACATACAAAAACGCATCCAGTGTAGCGACATATAAAATGTCCCAGAGATGTAATTTTTACAAATTAATTACAAATGAGATGTAGGAATTTGCTCATTTGTAATTCCTGCAGTCGATCAATGTATATAACCTAAAGCTCATTTTTAATGCGTGTTGTTGTCCAGGGGAAGCCTTTCATCCCAGTGACCACCATCAACATGCAGACTTGTCGGTACCGCCCAACAGTCCCACCGGTCTCTCCTCCCAGCATTCCTCCCTCCTGCCCCCAAAGCCAAACTCCGGACAGCACGGCCACGTCACCTCGTCCTGCGGCGCTGGCGTGGCGGCCCAGACTTCTTTCTCCCCGCTGGTACCAAACCTCCACAACACCACAGCCAAACTCAACTCGCCGAGTCCAGACAGCCCGACATCGGTTCACAAACCCAGTTCATGCAAAAACTCCCACATTCCTGCAGTAAACACACAACACGGCAAACTAGGAACGTCTCTAATGGGCTGTAACCACTCTTGCAACGGACACAACCCGGGAACTGTGGCCGCTTCAAATGTAGGGCATCTGACGGCCGGAGCCTGCAGGTTAGAACCGGTGCCTCTGCTTATATGAAATTAGAAAAATTCTGTATTTTTTGAAAGTAAAGATGTATTTTTTGGGGGGGGTCTTTTGCAGGGATCAGGCATGTAAAGGGCACAAAGTGACAAATGGGACATTGTGCCACCCATCGTCTGAGCTGGAAGAAGGTGAGGATGAAGACAGCAGCTCTGAGAGGAGCTCCTGTGCCTCCTCTTCAACCAATCAGAAGGACGGGAAATACTGTGACTGCTGCTACTGCGAGTTCTTTGGACACAATGCGGTAGATTTGCTTTTCCTTCCTTAAAGCTAGAAAGCAAGAAATGGAAAGCATTTGCTTTGCCAAACATGCGTCACATTTAAACATGTTTAACATCTTGCAGCCTCCAGCTGCACCAACCAGCAGAAACTACGCCGAGATCCGCGAGAAGCTTCGCTCACGCCTAACGCGACGTAAAGAGGAGCTGCCTCAACGTCAGGATGCAGAGCTGAACGCAGTCGGTGCCATTGACAACAGGGACGTGGACGAGCTGCTGGACTTCATAAACAGCTCGGAGCCTAAACCAGTCAACAGTGCCAAGGCTGCCAAGAGGGCTCGACACAAACAAAAGAAAAAGGTGTGCTGACCTTGGAAAAAGCTGCTCAAGTTCTGTCGCAAATCGTTACCTGTGAATTTTAAACAAAACCTATAGATGTGGTTTATTTTAAAGTTTAAAGCTCAAATTGTGAGCATATTTGTAACTTCAGATTTCATTTTGTCATGGTAAAAAACACGATAAACCGTGATCTAGGACAATTTAACGAGCTTCAACCATTCTTGACTTCCCAGTACTGACAATACTTAAGTTGACTCCACCAAACATACTTCTTGTGATCTTGGCCAAAAAGATAAATATTGTGCTCAATATAGTTTTGCCTGCAAAATGCGTTTGAACTTGAAGGTGTCTGCTTTGGAGCAGATGCTTCTTTTTGGACAAGTCGTCTCCAACCTACGTTGATGTTTAACTGGACATGTGGTGAGCCAGCCCGTTCAAACCTGTGATAAAATGAAATCACATTGGCCCTTGTATTGTTCTTGGACATCATAACTAACATAGTTTTATCTGAAGGGAACAGCCTGGGGTCAGAAGGTTGAAACTCAGTTACTCAAAAGCCAGGTCCAGGTCTTAGTGGGAGTGCATGTATAATCTTGAACCTCTGTAGATTAGAAAAAACCCTGCAATAAATTCAGACTTGTGCATCTCAATTTTGATACCACAAATTATATGTTGAGGTATCAAGCCGCTGCAACATTAAACGATTCCAATAAGTAATCAATAAGCCAGGATCAATATGACATTCATGTAGATGAGTGCATACAAACACCTCTAAGGTGGTTCTGCATTGCGCGTTATGTGTTTGTACTTAAGTTTGCTCCTGAACCTGTTTCCTCTTATGATGCAGGAAAAAGCTCAGCAGGTTAACACGGGTCCTGCTGGCAGCGAACCCCAGTCCGGTGCGCCCGAGGAGCCCGTAGACGAGCACATCCCCGACGGCCCTGAAGCCAGTCGGCTGCTTGACTGGCCTCAGCTGGAACTTGAGCGAGTCAACAGTTTTCTCACAAGTCGACTGGAAGAGATCAAGAACACCATCAAAGACTCGATCCGGGCCTCGTTCAGCATGTACGACCTCAACCTGGACGTCAATGACTTTCCCAAGAAAGCGGCTACATTGGAGGGAAACCACCTGCTGTCCCATCTCAACGGTTCCTCTGACTTGCAGCAGATAGACCTGGACCTTTCTCCTCTCTCGCTGGGAAGCTTTAAGAGCCACCTGGACCTGGTTAACGGATGGGAGGACACGAATATGTCCTCTTCTCCCAACGCTGCTGCCAACACCCCATCAGGTGTCAGTGCTGCTTCAAAGGACGCCCAGCGGTTGCACACTACAAGCAGTCTCTCAAAGCTCGCTAGAGTTCGCTCCCCAGAAAGATGCACTTCAGCTGGATCTGACAGTTTGCCAGAGGTGCCAGCCCAAGCGACGGCAAAATCAAAGGAGGACGCTCCTGACCCCAAGAGCACTGGAAACGTCGGCGCAAAGTCGAAGAAGAATAAAAAGCAGCAGCTAAAACAGGAGCAGTCGGTGTTGGAGCAAAACTCTGTCAGACCAACCAAAGCTGCCTCTGGGAACGAAGCACAGAAAACCAATGAGTCTAAAGACACGGCGTCTCACGGCTCAAAGGCTGCGAGCAAACAGCCTCAGCAGCCAGCAGACAACCAGAAGAACGGGCCTAAGAAAGCCGAGGAGGGGAGGTCGTCCAAACACGTGTCAAACGGAGCAAACGGCCTTGTGGGTGCACCAAGGGGGAAAACTGACATGGAGACCCGAGGAGGTCGATCCGAGCAGGAATCAGAGAGCAAAGCTCCCGCCTGCGTTCCTCCAAATGGGCCTCCACAGCAGCAACCCAAGGGGAAAAATAAGAAGAACAAGAATAAGGGAGAAAAGTCCAACAGTGCTATTGGTACGGGGGCAACAGCTTTGTCTTTACCACATTATGTTGAATTTGAGTCGTCCCATCTAATGTTGCATCTTTCTGTCACTTCTTCAGATGATGTATTTCTCCCTAAAGATGTGGACCCCACAGAAATGGATGAGATTGATCGGGAAGTTGAATACTTTAAAAGGTAATCACAATAGAGCTGTTTAAAAAATATATTAAAAATCGGGTTTTAGTTTGAACCATACATGTACAGGCCATTTACTACTCTATTTTACCAATTGTCAGAGTTAGCATAAATAAATAAAAAAAATTTGGGGGGAGTGTAAACCTTTAACTCTGAGATTTCTTAAAAGTTGCCCTATTTTGGAATCAACAGTGGTATGTTGAACAAAAGGTAAATGAATAAAACCAAACATGTCTGTTTTACTATGTTGAGCCTTCCTGTTATCTATTTAGAGAGCAGCTTTTCACACATATAGTTTTTGGATTCTTTTTTTCTTCCTTAATAATTAACAACTTCATTTAATGTTCTGAAACACTGAAGTGTGACAATCTTGCAAAAATAGGAAATCAGGATGGAGACAAACACTTTTTCACACCACTGTACATTTCTGTGATTTTCTAACTTCATTTTGAAGAACTCAGTGGTTCTGGTAAAAGTTACATCTGAGTCTTCTTCAGTCAGTAAGCAATTCCACATGGAAACGTGTTGTTTGGTTGAACCGGTAGGTCTTACTCAAGTGATCTCTGATCAGAAAAATAACCAATTTTTGAGTTTTTGATGTTCAGCAGATGTTCAAGACGAACATCTGCTGATTTCTCTGTTCGTATCTGACAGTGTTAGCCTTATTTGCATCACTAATCCAGTTTTCTCACTTCTTGTTTTTCATATCTTTGCTTCTCATAGGTTCTGTCTTGATTCAGCAAAGCAAACTCGCCAGAAAGTAGCAGTGAACTGGTCCAACTTTAGCCTCAAAAAGGTTCCTTCCAATGCAGCTCAATAACTCGGATGAAATTCAGAGGTGAAGAAATAAAAAATTCTTCACATCACAAACTCTCTCAGCAGAGCCCAGTTTGGCCTGAGCCCTTCTCTCATTCCCAGTTTTCTTCTCCTGATAAAGCCAAGGGACCCTGGTTTTAAAAATCTTGCTCTTCACTAAAAAGACTGAAACGCGACTCGTGGCCGTGAAGCCACCTGGCGCTCTCAAGGCCAACTCTACCCTTTTGCCATGATTGCAACGTGGACCGAATGAGTCACACAGAGACGGAGAAAAGTCTGTTGATTCAACTGCATCCATGTGCTTACGTATGTAGTATGTAAACAATTAAATGAAATAAATGGTTTTATCACAAATCTGCGAAATTTTAACGTTGTTAAACTGATGAATTGCAATGAAGTCAAACGGAACTGGTGCTTATCATCCATCACAACCTGCAGTCTAATCCAAATATGCCAATAATGTACAGTTGTCAGAATGGAGCACAATATAATAGTTTGAACTAATATGAAGAAAACACAGCTCTACCATCCTAAGTTACAGTTATAACAGGATGCGCCTCTTTTAGTCTCAGAGAGACTGACGTCCGTCCTGGCTCTGAATTGGACACCGATATTGATTACGATCAACAATCTACCTTCCTCTCGACCTACCTGCTAGAGTTTCTTGTTATGAAATTAAAAAAAAAATAATACAGCATGTTTTTTTAAAACAATAGATATGAGAGCAACACTAATAATATTCATGTCGTCACTTATTAAATTTATTTATTTTTATTTTTTTTTATACATTTGGCCTATGGGATGCATGATAAATGTGATTTCTGTCAGCCCCCCCTGCAGATGCATCCCTGTGCATGATGAAAATGAACTAAACTCTTTGCTCCTATCTTGTATTGGAAAATTGTGTTGCTTCAGTGTCGGTCCCTCTTTGGTGTTAGTTATGAAGAACTACGATATCCAATACACTCTGAGACTATGTGTTGAAGAAACCCCTTTGCCATGAAGTGCTTATTCTCTAAACTGCTATTTCAGCCCCTGCTTGGCAGCGCACTGTGCAATGTTCACTCCAGCATTGGACACACATTGTTTGTTGCAGTTAATTTAAATGCTTGTACATACTGAGTGAATATTTTTGGCCCCTTCGAGTCTTTTTCTTACCTTCCTGAGGGTTGTTTGTGTATATGTGTGAGCGTCATTTTTCATCCATAATGCTCTGACCTGTACTGTTAACTTGACGCCCTCCTCCCAAGTGTTTTCTTGGCAAAAATAATAGAGACAGACCTTTAGGACACGAGCCTTTGGCTTTACACCGGTATCAATGTTTTTTGCCTGATGGCTTTCATGAAGATGGATGATTTTTTTTTTATTATTTTAAATCTGTGCTGAAATTCTGTTTTTAATGTAACATCTCTGATGCTTTCCAGGTTATACTCAACTAGAAAAGATTACCTTAATGTTTCGAATGTAGATTTATACTATACCAATAACAGCCAAGTGTATGTTGGCTTGTTTCTTTTTTTAATTCACTTTTGATACTGTGAAAAAAAAAATCTTTCGTTCGGAAAGATTAAAACAATACAGTTTTGACAAAATCCGGTGTGGTGTTCATCTTTTTTAATTTTGGCTCATGCCTGTATCCGTACCGCTGTCTCGCCTGTTTGGAAGATGTGGCTCCGGTTGATCTGACCCTCCTGGCGTTCCGTACAGTAGTAGCTTCTGTTGTGTGAACAGGAAGAGTTGATTGAATCAAGTTATTGTATTATGATCTGTAGCTAACTCATAAGATATACAGAGTAAAGTTACGTAAATATTAAATAAAATGGAGACCGAAAATCGGACTCTAAAGGTAAGTTAAGATCAAACTACGGGTGATAAACGGGTGAAGCGCTAGCTAAGGGAAGCTGGTATGGACATGCTAACAAGTTTTTTTTTATCAGTGAAGGTCTTGTATATTTTCACCTAAGATAGTACATTTAAATGTACATAAAATTACGCAGAAAGTGTAAAAATACATTTTTGTAATATGGTGCAGGTATTGATACTAAACTATATCAACACGGGCCTTACAAAGTGAGCTAGCCGTGTTACGTGTGCAGTTTTGACTTTTCGAAGGCTGTACGATTATCAGTGTCTGCTTCTATTTTAATGTAAATACGGTGGTGAAATTTTAAACTGAGATGCGTATCTGTGTTAGAGAGCATTTCTTGGAGGCTTGAAAGTTGATGTCTGTACCAGCTTCAATTACAAAAATAGACGGGCGCTACGAACAACTGTCTATACGACGCTAATATGAATTTAAATTCCTGAAATGAATCATTCAGCCACAATGTACAATGTTCATAATTTTGCTTTTGAATTATCATGGCATCTGTCATTTGTTTTTCCAGAGATCCCATGGAGGTGAAGAAAAGTCTGCCTCAGAAGAATCGGAAGATGATGATTACGTCCCATATGTTCCGGTCAAAATTAGGAAACAACAAATGGTGAGTTATCTTGCATTAGTAATGTTACAAAACAAAGAAATGACAAGTCTGTCTGCAAATTTAATGTTTAGGTTCTTGTTTTCACGTGACCAAATGACCTTACATTAACCTTTTTTCTTAATATTTATTAACCCCCCCCCCCCCACCCCCTTTATAGTAATTCCATTATGAAACCACACACTAATAATTTTCATCTTTTTACTTCATTATTATTGTAATAATCTGAATCTTGGGGGGGGGTAGGGGGTAAAAATCCTGTCAAAGTCGGGTAAATGAATATTAAGGGTCTGTTAGGCCTTTAATATTTTGAGTTGCTTAACTTTATGTTGCGCAGTTGTCCTTTAAGTAAGTATGTAGTCAAGCCTTTTGAATGTTTACAGCTCCAGAAGATGCTACGGCTGCGCGGAAAGGCCGTAGATGACGAGCAGAAGGATAGCGGAGAGGAACAAAGGGATGAAGAGGAGGGCCTTGGTCCACGCTCCAATGTTAGTCTCCTTGACCAACATCAACACCTCAAGGAGAAAGCAGAAGGTTCGGAGCAGAGCTTGTCCATGTAACAACACTTGTCTCTACTTTCTGTCTTTACTTTAAGGGATCTATAACAGTTTTTACTTGTCTGTGTATGCAGCCCGTAAGGAGTCTGCAAAAGAGAAACAGCTGAAGGAGGAAGAGAAGATTCTGGAAAGCGTGGCTGAGGGCAGAGGTACGTTAGCACAACCAAGACCCTCAGAAGTCAGAATTGAGAAACGTGTAGATGACACAACTAATTGCACAAACTCAAATCTCTTCTTTTAGCTCTGATGTCTGTAAAGGAAATGGCCAAAGGTATCATATATGATGACCCAATTAAAACAAGGTGAAACTTTACTTAATTAAGCTTTTTTTGTGTTTGTTGGACTTCTTTTTTTTTTTTTTTTTTTGGGGGGGGGGGGGGGGGGTTTTTTATCTAATTTATTTTTTTTTGGGGCGTGAAAACCCCCCGATCAACCC
>NW_015112838.1:731006-732304 GCF_001443285.1 Poecilia latipinna
AAAAAGGGAAAATTTTCTTAATTAAACTTTTTTTTTGTTTTTTTGGCTTTTTTTTTTTTTTTTTTTTTTTGGTGGTGGTGGTGGGGGCTCATTTAACTGATTAATATTCATTCGTAGCTGGAAAGCACCACGATACATCCTAAATATGCCAAACACAAGACACGAGCGAGTCAGGAAGAAATTCCACATCCTGGTGGACGGAGAAGGCATCCCTTTTCCCATCAAAAGCTTCAGGGAGATGAAGTTTCCGCCAGGTGACGCCGCTCGACTCCTCACACGTCAAAACTGCATCCTGTGGCTTCATGTCTCTCCTGTTAACACATTTCTGTTTTTGCATTTGCAGCAATTCTAAAAGGTTTAAAAAAGAAGGGGATTGTCCATCCAACCCCGATTCAGATACAAGGAATCCCCACAGTGTAAGTGATGCGATGATCTCTGCCAGGATTTAATGCATGTGAAACTGTTGATGAGCTGACAGCGCTTGTGTGTAGTCTGTCAGGTCGAGACATGATTGGCATCGCCTTCACGGGATCAGGAAAGACTTTGGTCTTCACTCTGCCAATCATCATGTTTGCCCTTGAGCAGGAGAAACGTCTGCCTTTTTTCAAGAGAGAGGGACCATATGGACTCATCATCTGTCCCTCAGTAAGACATGCCAGACTCGTTCGTTTTTGGGGGGGTTTTCTTGAAAAAAACGAGAGAAACAAACACCGGTTGATTATATGACTTCAAAAATTTATTTTTATTTGTACTTAATAAACCAAATTTTGGCAAATTGCCTATTAAATAATAATTTCAGTGGAAATGTGCCCATTGTGTTGTTGCAGGCAAATGAAGTTGAATGGAAGTAAAATAATAATGGAAATTATTAACTTTTATAGTTTTGTCCATTGTAAATGTGAGTAGAAATTATTCAGCAATAACAGACGATGAACGTGTTGAGTCTAAATAATTGTTAGGTTTGATTTCCGAGAGTTTATATTGCATTTATGTGAAAGAACCACATGATTTCCAAAAAGAGACGTTACTTTGAAAAGGCAAGTTGCAATCGACAGGTAAAACTCCTGGAAAAGAAGGATATCTGAATCAATTAGGAAAAGCCTGAACAATGCATCTCTACCATTTTGACTTGTTCAGAGCACATCTCAGTCCCCTCATGTTTTTTTCAGTTTTAAACCTCAATTACATAAGCAATGGAAAGTCTTTTACTTGTCATACAGTAAAACATCTGCCACTCCCCCCCCCCCCCCCCCCCGGACGTGGATGCCAGCAGAACAAGCTACACACCAATAATTACA
>NW_015112838.1:736224-738912 GCF_001443285.1 Poecilia latipinna
CCCCCAGCGAGAGTTGGCGAGGCAGACTCATGGCATCATAGAGTATTACTGCAAGCTGCTGGAAGAGGAGGGAGCTCCTCAGCTGCGCACAGCCCTCTGCATCGGAGGAATGTCTGTCAAGGAGCAGATGGAGGTGGTGAAACAGTAAGTGAGATTGAAAAATCTGTTCGCTGCCGTGCCGTTTGGAAGTGTTTAGCTACGTCATTCTGAGACAAACACAGACACTCGAGAAGGGGTCCCTATGAGCCGTGTCACGAAGTGTAACGTCAAAAAGCAGAGTAGCGACTTGTATTTGAGGATCTTTTTATATTTGTCGTATTGTTTTCAGTGGCGTCCACATGATGGTCGCCACCCCGGGAAGGTTGATGGACTTGCTCCAAAAGAAGATGGTCAGTCTTGACATTTGCCGCTACTTGGCTCTGGATGAGGCGGACAGGATGATTGACATGGGGTTCGAAGAAGACATCCGGACCATATTTTCCTATTTTAAGGTGAGGCACTTGTGGTGTAAATAAGCGATGTTGGGGAATTGGACCATCGACATGTTTTTATCAGGGCTGTCCAGGTTTGCGTCGTGAGAGCCACTGTCCTGCAACCATTCTCAAATACACCTGAATCAAATGAATGGCTTCTAAGGAGGCAATTCAGTTATTTGATTCAACTGTGTTGGACAAGGGATGTGCCTGAAAGTTGCAGGACAGTAGTTTTTGAGGACTGGACTTGGGCTCCTAGCTGATTAAAAGGAACGGGGTTTTGTGGAAAAGAAAAGTTAAATGGGTATTGTGGCCTAATGTGGTAGAAGTTTGAGGAGAGATTCATTTAGTGCAAACTGAAGTAAGACTGGAGCGCAACAGAACATGGAAAAAGTGAATTGCTGCAAATACTTTCTGGATGTACCATAAACATTTCCTGGTTTCTTAAATTATTTATGAAATACTTGATATATTGACAGACAAAGCCTTCTGTGATCGAAACACGTATCAGGATCATAAAACCAACCACATTTTGGAGATTCCAGCTGTGTGGAAAAAAAATGACTTTTTTTGGCTCGAGCTAAACGGTCCGTTTAGTACTTTCTGAAGCGACCTGGGCAAGTGTAGTTTAAGTAAGCGAGTGGTCAAATCTGGAGTGATTGTTTTACAATACACACATCACAGTGCAGTTGTTGCAGTTTTCATGTTCCTCTGATCAGTGATCTGGTTATTTTATTGTATATTTTCGTCGCTGAATAGAAGTATTTTATTTTTTTTTTACATGCAGAAACATCTACATGCTTTCTGGTGACATTTCTCTGGAATAAACTTTCTTTTGCCTAAATTGTGTTTTCAATCTGGATTTCTCCTGATTGTATTTTTATTTTTTTGTTTTCTTTGTTTTTCATTGCTAAGTTGTGATTTTTCTCACACTCCTACAGCTCTCAGAGGAAGTGAAAGTTAATCATCTGGAATTGGCCACGTTGTGTGTTCCAGCTGCTGCACTCAATCTGTGGACGCAGACCATTTTCTCCGTCTGTAAAATGCAAAGCAGCCTTCCTGATTTTGTGTGTTTTGTCCGTGTTTTCTAGGGACAAAGGCAGACCCTACTTTTCAGTGCCACTATGCCGAAGAAGATCCAGAACTTTGCCAAGAGTGCTCTGGTCAAACCGGTCACTATTAATGTGGGCCGAGCCGGAGCTGCGAGCTTGGATGTAATCCAGGTACGTTTTGTCTGTGTCGCTGTAAAGCTTCTTCTCAAATCTTCTCATAGATTTCATCTTGAAGATTTTTCATGAGCTTATTTAACTTTTTTCCCCCCCAATGCAGGAAGTGGAATATGTCAAAGAGGAGGCCAAGATGGTGTACCTGCTGGAGTGCCTCCAGAAAACCCCACCTCCAGTAAGAATCTCGATGTACTATGCAAACATCCTGACAAAATGAGCGGATATACATAGTCACCGTTTGTTTTGACAGGTGTTGATATTTGCTGAGAAAAAGGCCGACGTAGACGCCATCCACGAGTACTTGTTGCTTAAGGGAGTGGAGGCGGTGGCCATACACGGAGGAAAAGGTATGCAGAATTATGTCGATGCTGCTACGCAAAGCTATTAGGAGACAAAAACGGTGAATGAAGGAGTGTTGAACCCAGCATGAGATTTTCTTCTAAAATCCGCTTGCATTACCTCTTTAATACCAGCAGATGTCGCCCTTCTTGCGAGCATCACAAGGCTCAGTGAGGCAGTCACTAATCAGGTGTAAAAACGAAGGTTTTATTTGTCGATTCTTTTTGCAGATCAGGAAGAAAGAACTAAAGCCATAGAAGCGTTCAAAGAAGGGAAGAAAGACGTTTTGGTTGCCACAGACGTTGCATCTAAAGGTCTCGATTTTCCAGCCATTCAGCATGTAGTGAACTACGACATGCCTGAGGAGATAGAAAACTACGGTAAAGAGGGATATATGCTGATCAATAAATCTACACAAGATTGTCACATTATGTAGTTGGGTGTGGACTTCTTCTTCTCTAATGTCTCTCTATCAAATTCTTGTTGTTTTAGTCCACAGAATAGGAAGAACCGGACGATCAGGCAAGACCGGTATTGCCACAACGTTCATCAATAAGGGCTGTGGTGAGGAAACATTACTTTTTTTTTTTTTTTTTTTTTTTTCATCACATTATTTCTCCCCAAATTTTTTTTTTTTTTTCTTTTTTGCT
>NW_015112838.1:742597-744576 GCF_001443285.1 Poecilia latipinna
AACCGGACGAGCAGGGAAGACCGGTTTTTCCCCAACCTTCATAAAAAAGGGCGTTGGGGAGGAAAAATTTTTTTTTTTTTTTTTTTTTTTTTTTCAATCCAATCATGTATCCTCAAAATTGTTGTTCTTTTACTTTGCTGCAGATATTACAAATATCTGTTGTCCCCCCACCCTCCATCTTTACAGTAGAGAAGTAAATTGTAGCTGTTTCAAGTGTTTTGCAGCCTCTAACAGGTTTTCTTCCAGGATTGCTCTGCATTAAACTTCGCTTCCTGCAGAATCACACTTTGCCTTTGTGTCAGACACTTGAGCAGACCTTTAACATTTTGAAAGCAAAATATAATTCTCACTCTGCGTAATGTTATTTAGCAAATCACTTCTGTTTGTTAAATGTCACAAAAATGAGAGGGAAAGTGTGTCAGAGACGTCTTAATGTCTTTAAAGTCAGAAGTTTGCGTGCGACTCCACAGTGTTTGGCAGCATTGCCTCTGAACTATCCGACTTGGGTCAAACCTTCTCGGTTTCCTTCCTGCTCTGGTGTAACCGAGTCCATTTTGTAGGCCGCGTGGCTCACACATGCCTTTTCAGATCTGCCCACAACTTCTCCATAGGACTGAGATCAGGACTTCGGGTTGGCCACGTCAAAACACTGCCTTTGTTGACCTTAAGCCACTTTTGTCTGTTTGCTCAATGTTGTTGTTCATTTGGAAGATCAATCTGCACCCAAGTTTTAACTTCCTGGATGATGTCTTCAGTTGTCGCTTTAATATTTCCACATAGTGGCCTTTCTTCATAATGCCATCTATTTTATGAAATTCAGTTCTTTCTGCAGCAAAACGAACCCACCACATAATTCAGTCAGAAGGGTGCAAGCAGCAACCCCCCTGTTTTTTTTCTTCTGGACGCCACTGTGGCTAAAAACTTCCACTTTAGTGTGATCAGATCACAGGGCATGTCTCTAAAATGTCCTTGTGTCCATCTGCAAACTGCAGTCTGGCTTTTTATGTTTCTTTTGAAGTAAAGTCTTCTTCCTCGCCGAGTTTCCTTTCAGCCCATGTCGGTACAGAACACATTTCACTGCGGACAACGACACTGTCTTGCCAGCTTCGGCCAGCATCTTCACAAGGCTTTTGGCTTTAATTTTGGGGTCAATTTTCACCTTTTGGCCCAAACTCGAGCGGTGTGACGGTTGGACGTTCCCACCACGTCTGTCCTCGCATATAAGACTTTGAACGGATGAACGCAACACCTGGAAGCGTCTGGAAATGATTCCCCAAGGACGAACCAGAAATGTCCAAATCCATGACATTGTCAACTGGGTTTTCTCTAAAGAAACGGTAATCTTTCTTTATGTTAACTTCTGATTTTAAAGAGATCAGTAAATAAATCGGACACATTCTTTCTCACTATTGTGGCATTTAGTAAATAGAAGTAGATCTGGCCATTCTGAGCTGAAACAAACCTTATCTAACTTCAGACAGTAAGAAAAAAAAACGTGTTTCTATGCTTTTATTCGGTGTATGCAAACTTCAATGCTACAATGTGGCTGCAACATGACAAAGACTGACAAATTTGTTGAGTGTGAAAGCGAGATGCAGTGATGGCGCCTAATGGAAGTGCTGCAGAATCGTCCTGACCAAACCTTCATCTGTCTGAGGACGTTGGTCCTCCAGTGGCTACTGGATCCAGACATTAAGAACCACCCAACTCTGCAGCCCAAGCGACTGTTTTCTGTTCATTATCTGTGAGGAAGTGCTTGATGACGGGAAACGGAGTAAATCTGTCCACCACAAGCCATTTTAGAAGACGAATCTCCTAAAGTAAATTCAAATGGCATTCACCAAATGCAAAATACCAGCTGGCATGTTCCTGTAAAATGGTCCTATTTTAATGTTAGATTTGTATGTTCACGTTTTTTTTTTTTTTTTTATTAAAATTTTCATGAAAAAAAATAGGAGCAAACCGCCCAAACGTGGAGG
>NW_015112838.1:748174-750528 GCF_001443285.1 Poecilia latipinna
TGAAAAAACAGCTGGCGTTTTTTCCTAAAAATGTTCTTTTTTTATTTTTTGGTTTTTTTTTTTCCGTTTTTTTTTTTTTTTTAGTGTAATTTTAGTGGAACAAAATAGACGCAAACCGCTCAAACGTGGTCGACAGAAGTAATGAGTATTAGAGCAATGTGGTGGAGGAATAAGTAAAGTAAAATGTAGCAAGTTTTTTACACAGAAATGCTTCTCAAATAAAGCACAAATGCTCCAAAAACTGTATTTAAGTACGTAAGTAGATTTATTTGATTCCTGCCCACATCTGGTAGCGACCAACATGGAGGAGCTGATGAAAGTTAACTGCAGGGTGAAACCAGCCAGGCTTCAGGGTAAAAACAGAACTGGTGACTTTAGCTGGCCTTGAACTCAGCGGCGTTCGTCTCGCCTCTCCTGACAGACGAGTCTGTGCTGATGGACCTGAAAGCTCTGCTGGTCGAAGCCAAACAGAAGGTTCCCCCTGTCCTCCAGGTGCTCCAGACGGGCGACGAGACCATGCTGGACATCGGAGGTGAGCTTCTTTGTTGTGACATATCGTCTCACTCCGCCGTGCGGCGCCGTGCGCCGTGCGGGTTTATGCTAACGCGTCCTGCTGCCGTGTCTTCCCAGGGGAGAGGGGCTGCACGTTCTGCGGCGGTCTCGGCCATCGTATTACCGACTGTCCCAAGCTGGAGGCCATGCAGACCAAGCAGGTCACCAACATCGGTCGGAAAGACTACCTGGCTCATAGCTCGATGGACTTTTAAACGCTATCTTCGTTTCGTTTTTTTTTGTTTTTTTTTGTTTTTTTTAGAAGAATGCAAGTTGTCCTGATGTAGGTGAAAATATTTCTGCGGAAACTTTGCACTTACATGTAATGTCTCTGAATTGAGGAAGTTTATTTTATCACCCTCCTCTAGGTCTGTTAGACAAAAGTGATTGTTTGCTTCTTTTCCTCTTAAGTTACTTGCTGTGAATATGTTTTTATTTTTTAAAATGCCGCTAGTGTCATCTGAACTGTAAATAAAACCTTTATATTTTACATGATCTTTTTGTATTATGTACAAAATTGAAGAAGTGCCGCTGAGTTTTTTTTCTACGAGGAAGTTGATGTGGTTGCAAAATAATTCAAAGGGAAGTTTGACTCAAGAAAACAGCAGCACACACAACTTGTGTGTCCTTTCTTTTGTAACAGGTTGCAGATGATGATTTTTTCTTAACTCCTCCTGTCAGGGACACAGGTCGACGGCGGCAGCATGACAGCAGTTCATGACGTCAAGGAAAAAGTCAGACTTGTGGTAGAGGAGGCCTAATTTTAACCTCATCACTTGTCACATTTTTTGCCACATCGCAGCAACTGCTGTCGGCGTGTGAACAGTTTTCATCCAAAGCGTACGAGCATGGAGGTCATTTTCAAAGAGGGGATGCTGCATCTTCAAGGGGCCAAGTTTGGGAAAGTAAGTTTGAACCTTTTGCCATTCGATACAGAATGAGAAATCCTCTGCCTACGTTTTAGCGCTCGGTTGAAATGCGGCGATTGAGTGTCCAGTTCTTCTAAAAGGTGGAAAAGTTTAAACGTACGTAGTGCTGCTGCATGCGAACGCTTTCACAGCGTTGGCATTTGTGTTACAGCACCTTGTATGGCACAGCGTCCTACTTTTTAAGATTATTTAAAAAATAATATAGATGTCAATACTGCTATCCGGTTATTAATCTTCTCAAGCATAGATATAGATCTACTCCAAATATTACAAAGCTTTTACAAACTAGATTACATTTGATTTACTACATGTCACTAGTACAAGGCAGCAGAATGTTCTCTGTCGCTCTTCTGCAGTAACAATGGGCTGATGTGAAAACTCATGTTGAATTGCATTTACCTGGATGATTTTGTTGTTTGTTTTTTTTTAGGAGGATTTAGAGGTTAAATGACTGATTAAAAAAATAATACATGGTATTTCTGCAGAAGCAGAAATCAGCGTTGTAAGTTCCACTTCGGCTTACTCCATCGCAATAAATAGACATGCAAAAATAAAATGTAAAAATAACTGCAGCAGCCACATGAAAATAGCACACAGAGTTCAGTAAGTTCAGAATTCAACACATGCATACAGGATTGTGTATTTATTTACGTCTGCAGTGCCAAAAAAAAAAAAAAAAAAAAAAAACATTTCCCCCCCATCTCTTACAAATTTGTTCTGTTTCTGCTTTTTGGCGAATGTGAGAAGTGTCTTTATGCTCGGTTTGGTTTTCTCCTTGGAACTCTCGCATGAATACCTTTTTTTTTTTTTTTTTTTTTTTTTTTTCCGGGCCCCCCCGCGGGGGGGGGGGGGCTTTGACCCCGCCCCGAGCTT
>NW_015112838.1:753746-778048 GCF_001443285.1 Poecilia latipinna
GTTGGGTTTGTTTTTCTCTTTGAAATCCCCCCATAAATCTTTTTTTTTTTTTTTTTTTTTTTTTTTTTGCCGAGCCTCTCGTCGGTGTCGGCGAGTCTTGAACGCTGACCGTAGCTTAGAAATGTTGTTTTGGTTGCTATTGTGACCTCATGGATGAGTTGTCGATGCGGTCTTGAGATACTTTTGGCCACTCCTAGGGAGGTTCAGCAATGTTTTGTGTTTTTATTCTTTGTGGGGGTTTTTTCTCTCTTCATTGCTGGAGTTCTGAAACCTTTGAAGGAAATGAGCTTGTAACTCTTTCCAGACTGATGGATATCAATACCTTTCTCATCTGTTTCCGAGTTTGTGGCATGAGGTGTTGCTTGTAGAGGTCTTTCACCCTGCATCGTGGTGTTGGAGAGCTGCTATTTAAACTATTTCTTGATTCTGTGACTCTGGCAGGAATCGAGCCTCCGTTGCTACTCAAACTAAAACCAACACTACAAAAGAAATCATGGTAAAGTCACAGTTTAACAGGTGCAGTTACTTCAAGACCCCACCAACAACTCATCCTGGACGTCACAAAAGTGCCCAAACGTCATCTAAACCACTGCGGGCCTCAGTGAGCGTCAACGCTCATGATTCAGTAATAAGACAGAGAGTGGGGAGAAATTATACCTCTGTGAGGTTCCCAAATAGAAAACCACTGCTGGCCAAAAAGAGCTTAAAGGAAAATTGTCCAAAAACCCTCAATGATCCTCAATACTCTGGAGGGAAGTTTTCTGTGCACTGATGAGGAAAAAGGCTAAAAGGAAGATATGCTTCCCGTTACATCTAGTGTAAACCTAACACGGCATATAAGGGAAAGAAATTATTCTCAGTCAGGTTGGCTGTTTTTTTTCTATTTAATAAATAAATCATTTGAAAACCTCATTTGTTTTTTAACTAAGGTCATTTTTATCTGAAATTATAATTAGTTTCATGATTGATTGGGACATGATGTCCAAAAGAAGAATGAAACAAAATCCCAAGAAGCCAGAACAAGAGAAACACGTGAAGCAAAGACTTTCTCTACAACAGCACTGAATTCTTCAACAAGCAAGTTTTGCTTTAAAGGACATTTTTATGCACAAAGTCTATGTCTGAAGCTTAAGCAGAGACATTATGAAATCATTTTTGAAATGTTATGGGATTTTTGTTCCAAAACGTCAAGTAAAATATTTTATGTAGCCTTAAAATATTTATTTCGTGCGATCTTCGGACTTTTAAAGGTGTGGTGAACTCAACCTTGTCGGGAGCTTTTATTTTTCAGACAAAAGTTTAAAACGCTTTCCCAGAAAACCAAGTCACAGGAGTGAAATAATGACGATAATCACAGTGCTTCGAAATATAAAGTAACAATACTTAACTTTAAAGAAAAAAAAAAAAAAAAAAACCCCCTGAATTTAAAAGTTTCTCTAAAAAGCTTTTTATTTTAAACGTGCCTCATGTTGAGATTGAAACCATGAAACAAACACCAACAGCAACAGTAAGAGTCCAAATAAAGTATGTAAGTCAAGATAGCTGCAGAGCTATAATCAAATCCAACTTCCTGACTGAGTGGTAAAATAAGCCCTCAGCAACATTTGACACACTTGAGGTGAACCTTTTGTACAGTTTCAACCGTTACCATTATTGAAGAAAACTTTTCTGAACCCAACCACTGCAAAGATCATCAGACATTTTGAAATATCACAAGTAGACATAAGTATGTTTAAAACATGGCAGGATCTCATGAAAGGAATTTCATTAAGGCATGGAGGTGGCTCTATCATGATTTGGTGGTTTTAATTAGGAAAGCAATGGACCTTTTAACAGCGAAAAAGTAATTTTATTGTAAATATGGATCTGTATACAGCTGGAGCAGAGATCGGCTTTAGTTGCAGCTCGTGCTCCAACTTTTATCTCGCGTTGCTCTCGTGCGTTTGGTAGATTAAATCGCTTTTTAATACAATGAAATTAATTGTACTGCATCAAATTGTCACAAATTGTGCGTTATTGTCACACTTGGCGGCTCAGAGAGCGATATTAGTGACAAGTGGTGTTTGGAGTTACAATGCGTTTGTGGTTTTCACAGGACAGTGCCCCAGTACACCAGTGGAAAAATCATTTCCTACATGTGGTGTGTAGTGTGAGAGCACCTCAGAATTATATATACCGATATATATAAAGTGATTTTTTTTTTTTTACCTAACCAGATGGATTCAAATGAAGAAAACACTCCTGTTCCATCCATCCATCCAAACATCAAACATTACATTTTTTTTTAACCATATCTGGCTGAAGAACATCTCCTCTGACTGGGTTGTGCAGCATTTGTTACACGTTGGGGCCGTTTCTATGGTTCTTGGAAATTTCTAATCAAAAACACCCACGCAAGAGGAACTCTCCCAATACCAGCTTGTCATTGTCGTGTTTCCCCCCCCAAAGTGATCCACCATTTGATTTCTAAGAAAGTTGAAAGGGGAACAGCAGCATCTGATGCCTGTAGAGAAGTTGATCCGGTCGTTCTTTGCAATTAAATCTATGGCGGCAAAAGCAACTAAAAGCTCGTTGGAGTGGTCCGTTAATCAGAGACTATTAGCAGAGAGGAAGTTTTTCTGGTATTGTTTTGCAAGGTTTAAATTTGAGTTTCCAGAAGTTGCTGTGAGGAAAATAATGTTCTGCCTTTTAAAAAAACTGATGCCTTTGGATAAACTTTCACACCTTCTTTTCTTGACCCCTACTATCATGGTCACTTCTGCTATCTGCAGTATGTGCGTCCTCACGGCAGTGACAGAAATTTGGTATAATTTCATCCTGCGGACTCAACCACGAGAAGAAATGTTACAACACAAAACCCAAAATAACTCAAATAAGACTTGATCGGTAAATGTAAGACAGAGCAAACAATAATACCGAGAAAGGCTACAGATGTTTGAATTTGGTTCCTGAAATCAGTATCAGGTTGTAGACCAGAGGTGTAAGTTTATGGGTGGCGAAAAGAGAAGTGAGGCTCTCTCTTCTGGTCTCTGCTCCCGAGTAACAGGAACAATATGTCACCTGTGAACTTTTGGATTTATTTTTCACTTCAGCTCTGAGAATAGGACGAGGATTATCAAGCTGTCTTAGAACAAGTACAGGAGGTTTACTTGTTAATCACGCTTCCTGTAAGAACAGAGTGCAAACACACCTTCTGTCACAGTCACACACACAACCTCACACACACTCTGGGATTGAGCTCAGTCCTAAACAACAGTTGCGTAAAGATCTGGAAAATGTTCACGTAATTCTACTTTATTTTTTTTATAATTTAGCTTCATCCATCTTTCGGTCAATGCTCAGCCACACCTGCTTAAAAACTTATTCCCATTTTAAACAGATACTGTGGCCAATAAAAGTTCACACACCCCTGTTGAAATCCCGTTTTCCAGACTTAAGAAAGAATTTTAAAATTTTCCGCGTCTGATGTGAGGTGCGCTCATACTCAATAAATTATAATATGATTCCGATGAGGCTACTTGTCAGATTATTTGAAGAATAACTTTAAATAAGGCATTAAGCATAGCCTTCATTAAGTCCACATTTCTGAATCGAAGGTATTTTTTTTTATGTTAGTCTGATGAAATTCTAATCATTAATGTCGTGTTTTCATTTGTAAGTGGAAAATCCTCGTAATTATCCAAATTAAAAGCCTTAAAAATCATCAGTTTGTGCAATTAGCCTCTGTAATGTATGGAGTTACTGAAATAAATAAACGTATCAGTACTCTTGTAATATGACAGTGAAAAGCAAAAGCCTTTTTTGATCTATTTCAGCTTTGAGTTTTCTTTCGTTCACACATGCCACAACTTGAGTGAATGTGATGAACCAGAGTTTCCTGACCTTTTGCTCGTTTGCATCCTTTGCTTAACTCTGGAGAGGGGTTACAAACGATTAAAAAAAATAAAAAAATAAAATAAACTTCACTGCATGAAGACACAGATCAGAAAAATGGTTGCAAAAAGCATTGCGCATCACCAAACAGTAGCTCATAACCTCTGCGGAAAATAGTGATGATGGCAGCGTCATGATCTGGGGTTACCTTTCTTCTGATCGACCCTGAGTGAATTCATAAACAGTTTTAATTTCTAGACAGTTTAGACCCCGAACTTTCAGGCGTCTCATGGAAAGCTGAAAGCGAAGAGAGGCTTCATTTGTAGCATCATTGTGAATCAGCAACAATAGATGTTTTCAGCAAAAAACAAAAAAACAAAAAAAGGATGCAAGTTTTCAAATGGCGTCTCAGAGAACAGAACTAAATCCAAGGGCAAATACCGGAGATGACTTGACCGCTGTGGACAAGAGATGTTCACACAATATGAGAGATTTGGGGGGGGAAACTTTTTTCAGAAGAGTGAGCAAAAAAAAAAAAAACAAGTTCAGACGTTGAATGTTGAAATATTTCAGGACGTATCTCACGTTAATGGATTTGAAGTTTAAAAGTCTGACATTTTAACAGGGGGCATGAACTTCTTGTTTGGTTGGTAGATAAGTAATTAAGACTAGACGAGTACAAAAAGTAATACTTAGAGTTTGAATGACAGCTCAATCATTATTTTTGCCTTGTGGTGTGCCTCCACTTGTACAGCTAGAAGATGATGCAGTGAATGAATGAATGAATGTAGTGTGAAGCGCCATGGAGTCCTCTGGGCTTGATGAAGCGCTGGACAAGTACACACCATTTACCATTTTTTCCAGTGGAGACACTGGAGGCCGATTTCACTTTCAAAATCTGGCCCCAAAAAAAAAAAAAAAAAAAAAAAAAAGTCTCCTTTCTTTTCTTGTCAGAGAACTTGGCGGAAAATCTGGATGGTGCTTTTCAAGCCCAGCTCCATGGGTGTGGGTCGGCTGGAGTTCCGCTCTGTATCCGACAGCGAGCAGCTAAAGGCCTGTCGACAGAAAGCACAAGAGAGGAAGGTCGTGCGCTTAAGCGACTGCCTGAGCGTCACCCCTGCGGCCAAGGAGTCGTGCCCGGCTCGCTGCACGGCCTTCTACCTGAACACCACACACCACACCTACACCTTCGCCTCCACGGAGAGCCAGGACTGGATCAGCGCCCTCTGCATTCTCGCCTTCCAGGTACCGCGCTAACCCCTGTCGTTGCGACCCCTCCCCTACCCTCCCCTCGACGCAGCTGCCCGACTTCCACTTCATATCAGCGTGTTGAATTTGGGAAAAATGCTCAGAAGCCTTCCCCACAGCCAGACACGATAAGAACATGGGGAAGTTGAAACATTATCTGGAACTTCCGCCACTTCTCCAATTCTTCTGCTTGCACAAGCCATGTTCTTGCTTGCATCTTACCACTCTGAAGTCATAAAAAGCAGTGATAAGAGGGAGGCGTTTACTCTGTGTAATGTTTACTGTGCCACCGTGTTTGCAGAGGGATCCTGGAGAGTCGGACAAAGGGGATTTTGAGGGAGGGAATGGCCTCACCATGGAGGATAATGACCTTTACTCGTCTTGGAAAAGCGGTAATTCCCATCATTTGTTAGCGCTCATCCAGTAGGACGAGCGCAACACTGCACTGTTTCCGCTAATTGATGATGTATTGCTATGTGGAGCTACTGCCGAAAAGCTGGAAGATGTGCTTTGTTCAGAAAATGAAAAGGTGCAGCATGCCTAGGTGGGCCCCATGTGGGGAAAAGGAGGGCAGGCCATATGGGTCCCATATGGGTGTGTCCGCGGGTTCCACGATGGCCCCACGATGGGTTTGCCCATGTAGGGCCAGAGCCCACATGGGCCCTACATGGGCCCTATATGGTGGTGGCCCATATGGGTTTATCCATTTAGGGCCCATGTAGCGCCCATGTGGGCTGTGGCCCTACATGGGCAAACCCATCGTGGGGCCATCGTGGAACCCGCGGACAAACTCATATGGGACCTATATGGTCTGCCCTCCTTTTCCCCACATGGGGCCCACCTAGGCATGCTGGCTGGGCGAGGAGCAATTGTTTCGTTTTTACTCAGGATAAACAAGATACTTTTATTTTAAATGATTTCGGGTAGGAAATTCCCGCTGCTAACTTCTTGGTGTACATTCATAGTAACATAAAACATATTTTTGGATCATCACAAAATAGCAATAAACTGAACTTTCTAAAAATGATTCGGTTCTGCCTATAAACGGCTAAAACAGAAAAACTGTTTCCACAATGCTATTACATAATGAAGAAAAACAGAGCCGAAATGCAAAAACTGTGTTCAAAAAACCCTGCTCACCAGAAAGCTGCCAGTCAGTTGTGACGTTAGAGAGGCAATTTGATGTAAACATGATTATTATTAGGTCGCTTTTGAAGAGCTGAACTCCATCAGTTTTCATTGAGAAAGACTATTATATTCAAGATCGCTGCCAGAGAATGAGAGAAAAGACTGAACACAAACAAACAAAAAAAACAAAAAAAACCCACCTGTGACTCTGATGACCTTATCTGACTTCTTTGAGTAGCATGACTTTGTTTAGCAAAACTGCATCTGATCGAACAACATCTTTTGATCGAATCAGAACGTTTTGTGATGTTTGGCCACGATGCCATACCTTATATTTAGAGTAAACCAATCGCAATATCAGCACAAACAGCTCATGCTATGGGCGTGCTTTGGGGCCTGGGTGCCTCAAATCACCAAGATGACCACAAGCATTTTGTAGCCCAAAGTTTTCAAGAGTGAAATTAAACCCTTTCTGTCTGACAACTAAGGCTTGTTACAAATGGCAGAAGTCCTAAACGCATCGACAAAAGAAAGGCATAACGGCATTGCAGTGGCCTACTTAAAGTTGAGGGCTCAACCTAATTGAAACCCCAATGAACTGAAGCAGCTGTACAGAAGAGCTGGCTGAAATCCATCCTCAGTGACATGAGTGGCTGATAAAATCGCACAGGAAACAACTATTTCAAGTTACTGTTACCAAAGATACTGAATCATGGGGTGGAGCTTTTCATGCAGACCTTTTTTCTCCTCCGATGCCTTTCTCTTAGTTTCATAAATTATGACTCTTTTGAAACTGCTGAATGTTTTTTTTTTCCCACACAGCTCAAACCAGGTAATTTGTTGTTATGTCCTAAAACGTACAAATGAATTTAAAGAGAATGTCCTTTCTTTTGGTTAGAAAGGAAGTAACAAGAGAAGATGGTGGTTTCCCCTCCCAATTTTGCATACACGCTAAAAGCATGCCAAGAAGTTGAACTGAGCAACAAGAAGTGCAACACCTGCCATCGTAAACACTGCTACAAGCGTGAAACACCTTCCCCATTACCTTTAATCTGCTCCACAACCTGTTTACTCCCAAATCCATTGTACAGTACAATGTCACCATCAAAATCATAAACCAGATTATTTTCATTTAACATTAAAGACTCTTCAGCAATCTCTCTTTAGAAAGATTGAACTCTTGCTTAGATAAACAGGTGCTTTCTTTTTTTTTTTTTTTTTTACAAACACAGGAAAGTCAAGCTCTCACCCTGTCGTTACTGTAATGTAGTGTAAATATCTTGACGGTTAGTGTCAAATTAGTTACCGCTTACTAAATAAATGTAAGACGAGCAGGTGGTATGTCACAACACAATAAATTCTAAGCATCTGCTGAAACTCGCGTCATTCGTCAGAAGCAGCTAAAGTGTGCTCGTTTGTTCAGGCATTAAAGCTCGAATGCTCCGGCATCAGCAAGTTCCGGCTTATGAAAATGCATTTCCTTTCATTTCCGAACGGATTACATTTCCCCCAAGTCACCCGGGCGGCTCAAGCGCACGGAGAGATTAGCAGAGTGCGAGTAATTTTCTTTTAAATCAGACTGTCTGTTTGAAAATGTGGTGCGCGCTTGTTTCCTTTAATGACACGCTGCTGTAACAAGTTTCTTGGATTTGCTCGGCCCTGATGTACGCACGTCTCCCTGCTGGGTCGTTTTCTGACTCGTGTAGAGCCGACACTTCCTCCTGACCAGTACAAAGTGAAGGTCCTGGGCACGGACGCGGCCAAGAGGTGCAAACTGGCCGGGGAGTATGTGGTGTTCACAGACAGCGAGGCCTTGGAGCTCCTCGACGTCAACACGGGCGGCGTCATCTACAGCTGGCCGTACAGACTCCTGCGCAAGTTCGGACAAGTGGAGGTAAAGTGTAGCGAACCTCATTAATTCATCCTAATGCCTAAAGAGAGATGTTATCATAGATTGTCGCACAAAGACTCATTTGTATGAGTGAAGTCCTTGTCAACATACGATGTCCTACAAAATTATTGGTGCACTTTTTTATTTTTTTTTTACATCAATATGTCTTACTGTGATTTTGTGGGATGGAGCAACACCAAGCATATGACATGGTTTTAATTTAAAATAATAATCTGAAAGTGTAGTCTTGTCAGGTCATTATTGTAAATAAGAACGCCTTATTAGCAGCTTACCTCGTTAATTAAAGGTCGAATGAAACACATGTGTTTACTCCCCTCCCTTCCAATCAATACTTTTTAATCGCAATTTATGCCTTGGAAATCTTTTGCACAAAAAAAAAAAAAATAACTCAAACCCGTATAATTTAGATGCAGGACATCTTTGAACATCACTGTTCAAGTCATGTGAAAGATTCTCAATTAGTCTAGACTTTGACTGGGCCGTTTTATCGCACCAGTATGCTTTGAGCTTAACTTTGTCATTGTAAGTCAACAAACTTCCAACCAGGCCGATGCAGACATGCACGATGTAGTGAGGGTGATGTTTTCCACGCAAAACGTTTTGCACGCATCCCACTATGTTTAATTTGAGTCTTCTAAGACTAGAACTTGTTAAAAGGTTTGAGGCAAACAACACATCTTCTATACTGAAGGTACTTTTGGTTCACTAATGTTGTCTTGCCAACCACTGATGCCTTTACAGAAGAGCTGGAATTAAACTGAAACACAGCTGGACTATTTTATTTCAATTTTTATTTTTTGCTTTCATTGTATTTTATGCTGACCAATTCAATTCAAAATTCAAAAATACTTTATTCATCCCAAAGGGAAATTGGAATTGGAAAACCGGGGGGGCGGGGGGGGGGATGCAATCAGAGTAAATGGGGCTGCTTACAAATGCAGGCCACATATTTTTTTTAGATTTTTTTTTTTTTAATTTAAAGATGTCATATCACACTTCACTTTGCAGTTATTAGCTGCTTTGTGTTGACCACATAAAATCCCAACACAAAACAGTGAAGACTGTTGTTGTGATGTGACACGACGTCACCGCTTCCGAGGCGCGTGGATAATTTCTCACGTGGCTCAGTATTCGTAAAAAAATGTGCTAAATGTGAATTGAGCGCTGGTCTGATTGTGATTGCAGGGGGGCTTCTGCATTGAAGCAGGCCGTCGCTGCGACTCGGGAGAGGGAGTGTTCACCTTCCTGACCCGCGAAGGCCCCCAGATCTACCAGGCCTTATCGAGTCAGTGTTCGCTGCAGAAGAAACAGGGCGCCCGGCCCTGCGGTGTCAAAAAAAGGTCATCGTTTGACGTGTCCTCCGTCACCCTTCCAGCCGCGGTCGTCCAGACCGACGCCGCTCCAATCTACAGCCTTGTGCAGGTCCGCCGTGACAAGGAGGACAGTTCTGCCAGCCAGTACGCTACGATTAATCGCCCCTCCGAGGAGAGTATGAGGCATCTGTGTCTTGTCCAGCCTTATCTCTCCAGCAGCAAAGAGGAGGTGGGAGAGGAGAGCAAAGAGGAGGAGGAGGAGGAGGAGGAGCAGGAGGAGGAAGAGGTGGTGGAGGAGGAAGAGGAAGCCGAGGGCGAGGATGATCAGTGTCATTCCCTTGAACCCGTAGATGAGGACGGCGACACAAAGGACAGTATTTATTACAACTTGAGGAAGACCACGCCTCCACCGATGAGAAGAACTCAGATTGGCGAATTTCAGTGCACGTACAGAGAGACCAAAAGATACTCCTTCCCCTCCTCCGGCCTCCATTATTCGAATGAGCCCCTTTCTCTTGACCTCACCAATGCAGATCACTTTGCCTCAGCGCTACCGCAAAGCCTGCCTCCCCCACCCGCAGATATCTACGACTGTGCGGGGTACAACGCACAGGCGGCGGACGACACGGGCGACCCGGAGGAGGCCGCCGGCTCCGCCGTCCCATCTGAGCCCCCCGGCAGCTTCAAACAGAGGCTGGCAGAAATCATTTCTAAGGACCTGGCAAAGTTCCAGCCTCCTCTTCCCTATTGAGCAGGCAGGCAGCCCCACGTTTTACAGTAGGCTGTTAGCTCACAGACTGAGTGGGAAGAGCAGTTTTCAGACATGATGAACTGTCACGCGCCATAATTAGTTTCTTTACAGCTCTAAAATCCCTTCCGCCGGGCGCCTGCTGTCAGGCTTCTGGTGCTTGCAGATGTTTGTATGTTTTTCTGCTTTGAAAATAGATCTGGAACTGCACTGTTTTTGGGGGCTGGGGGTTTAGGGGGATTTGCAACAGCAAAATGTGATAATCGTTTTTTGTTCTTTGCAGCTTGGACATTAGAGAAGCGCCGAACGTTTTGAAGCCATTTTGCTTGACCGGGTGAAGCAGGAAGCAGTTGTTTAAAACTGAAACTTTTAGCTGATACGGTGCTGAGCTCTCTAATATTTTGTCACATTACAAACCAGAAACTTCAGTGTAATTTACTGGCATAATATGGCCGACACAAAGGACCACGAAATTGTGAAACGAAAGGAAAAGATTGCATGATTTTCTAAACTTTTTCGAAATGAAAAGGATAAAAGTTTGTCATGCATTAGAGTTTAGCCTCTCTTTACGCTCCAGCCGTCGAGTGCCACCGGCCTGCAACTTTGAGATGCAGCCCTGCTCCAACAAACCCGAATCAAATAGCAGGCCAGCAAGTTTGAGAAGAGTTTGGTCATTACCTCTTAATTTGACTGAGGTGCGCTGGAGTGAGGGATGCGTCCAAAAGTTGCAGGACGGCAGCAGCCAAGGACAAGAGTCGCAGACCACTTAAAATTATTTAAAACAATTGATCATTTTCATTCTGCTGCAATGACTGTCATGTTCTTCGTTTTGGTCTTTGACAAAAAGGCCCAGTAAAAATAGATTTAGGTTTGTGGTTATAATGTGGTATCATCTGTGAAAACTTAGCTAATAAGCATGAATATCATTGCAATGTAGTGCATTCACTCTGGCCTAATGACTTGTGCAACAGAAAGTTTCATTGTCTTCTTATCTGATTAGCCATGGAATGTATACTTACAAATTTTGCAGCATAAATAATCATTGTGCTTTGGTGTGAATTGTGCAGATGTTGCTGGAAGTGATATATACATGAATAAATTAAAATGCACACCCAATAATTCATTATATCTTTATTGTAGCAAAAAAAAAAAAAAAAAAAAAAAACAAAAAAAAAAAACATCCCTCATAAAATACAGATTAGCTATTCTTAAATAGAAAAAAAATACTTGTTTTATTTCAAAATAAAAGCTCGGATCCAACCACCGACTCTGGAAAATGCCACAAGTTATTGTCCGGGACCTTAAAGTGCAGACGAAGGCCTCTTTTAGTTCATCAAGAGGAAACCAAGTCAGGATCTCTGAGAAACGAGTGACTTTTCTTCACTTTTGAAATCCAGCAGTGCAACATCTAATCTACTGGAGACGGCCGCAGAGCAACAGCAGCAGCTCTGCCTCGCTTCCATGTGAACATCTGGGAATCAGGTGGGAACAAACTGCCTCTCTGTCACTGTCTCCCAGTCTCACTGTCCTCCGTGTCGCTGAGAGTCGAGGATTCAGCATCGCTGCTGCTGGAGGACGCTTCTGACGTGTTGGACTCCATCACAGATGAAGGTCCGAGTATGATCAGGTGGTTGATGGATTGGTCTCTCTGCTGCTGCTGCTGCTGCTCTCCCGTTAGCAGCATGGCTGGCTGCGCAGCCGCGTCCGGCCGGATCGAGTGAATCAAGTTCCTCCTGGAGGTCTTCTCTGACCCTGAGCGGGGGCCTCTGGACTCCTGCTGAACCACGCCGGCCAGCAGCTCAGACAGCTCAGTGATGTAGATCTGCGCCATCTGGAGGGTGTCGTACTTGGATAACTTTTTCTCGTTTTCCAGCGATGGAATGACGCTTCTCAGCTCGTCGAAGGCTTTGTTCAGACCGTGCATCCGCCTGCGCTCCCTGGCGTTGGCTGCGACGCGCCGGTGTCTCTGAGGCCCCAGGCCGCTCCCCTTGTCTCCATCGGATGCCCGCGCGTGGCCCGTCTCTGCGGACGCGCACTCGTGGAGTCTACCCACGGACCCGAGTTTCTCCAGGGAAATCCCAGCCTCTGCGGCGCCGTGCGCCTCCCTCCGCGAAAAGCCACGGACCGAGTTTGAGGAAATCCACGTTTTGGAGCTGAGGTGGGCCAGATTTTTCTGCTGTAGCAGGGAGAAGTCCTCCGGGTACTCTGGCCAGCCCGGAAGCTCTGCTTTTGCGGTCATCATCAGTGACGGCCTGCGCTCGTGCGGTGCAGTGGAAACTGCGCACGGGACTCTCCGCGTCTTTGGAGAGGTTTTTGCTCGGCGCCGCCAATTTATAGAGCCTCCCCTCAGTCACCTTGCTGTCACTCCCTGCCCAGTGACAGCCCTGCCGTCTCAGGAGAGAGCAGCCTCTGACCCTGTCAAAGAACAATCAGACAAAGCTCGACTTTTTCTCCCCTATTGTGCTTTGTAACTCAATCACGACCTTGTTGTTATCCTCACACATGAGGGGAGCTGGAGTATTAATCATTCAGGAGCGTGGATGTGCACTGGAGGTCTAGGAAGTTTGGATAAAGGAAGAAAAGGGTGTAACGTCTCTCTTACTGGAATGAAAGTAAACTTTGCAAACGCAATTTTAATGGGTAAATGCGGATCATATTGCAAGTGTGCTTACCAAGAATCAACGTTATGCACAACGACTTTTGAGCTTGACCTGAAACAAGATCTACATTTAAATACACCGATGAAACAAGCTGTTATTTGGTCTCGCAGTTTATTTTGATGGAGCAGAAATTTAGCAAGATTAATGGCTGAAAGGTTCTAAAATAAGTATGTGAAACTTTAAAATCTGCTTTGTCAACGGAGTTGCATTATAACAAATTGCTATATACACACTGCTCAAAAAATAAAGGGAACACTCAAATAACACATCCTAGATCTGAATGAATGAAATATTCTCATTGAATACTTTGTTCTGTACAAAGTTGAATGTGCTGACAACAAAATCACACAAAGATCATCAATGGAAATCAAATTTATTAACCAATGGAGGCCTGGATTTGGAGCCACACACAAAATTTAAGTGAAATGTTCCCTTTATTTTTTTGAGCAGTGTGTGTGTGTGTGTGTGTATATATATATATATATATATATATATATATATATATATATTCACTGGTGTCTCAAGAGAATTCTGATATGAACATATCCAGTATTTATGCCCTTACTTCAGGTCATGAATAAATGAACGGGAGAATCTAAAGCCTCTAGCTCTATTGTAATGTCTCCAGAAAAATCACCAGAGAAAGATCAAGTCAAATCAAATATCTCCAGTTTGACTTGTATTTTAAAATAGTAAATACTGCTTCATTATTCAGCCTAAATGCCGCCCCCCTCCCACAGCAACAGCTATGGATGTTAAAGTTTAAGAAGCTCAACTTGCTAGTAAGTTTGACTTTATCATTAGCGCTAAACTAGCTTAAGCTAAACTCAAATTTTCACTGCAGTAAAGAAACATTTTCAATCACAAATCTTAAGGCAATTTTTCCAAATTTTCTATTTGTAATTCAAGCCAGAAAATCAAACCAACTTTTCATTTTTACCGCTGCTAACAACACACAGTGACTGACAGTTAAGTACGTTTCATCTTCTGTTAGACTCTTAAACCTTCTTTGAGGATTTGCAATCAAAATAAAGTGCTAAAGTTGGTATGATTCAACCATTAGTCAACATTACATTTATGATATGAAACCCTTGATAAAAAGTGTAAACCCATTTAATGACTAATGTTTAATACCACGCAAAAAAAAAAAAAAAAAAATCAAATTTTTACAGTGGTCAAAATATTCTCATTGAATTGGCAGAAGAGACACTACACACGAAATGTTGGTGTGCAGTGAACAGCAATCCGTTCTGGATTAATCATGAACCATCATCAGCCATGGTAAAATGAATTTGAGTAGTTTTCTGAACATAAAGCTAACCATTGGCTCTGATCTCTGAGCGAGGGAAAGGCAGATCTGGAAAACAAATGCATGCTCAAACAAACAGTAAAAAAAAAGGCCAATCTTTCCCTGATTATTTGCAGAAGAATAATAAAACGAACAGGTGGGAGACAAGGCTGAGACACACCTGTCTATGCAGCGAAACCACAATAACTGATAAGTTGTCTGAAGGCGATTTATGAATCCTTTAAGAGCAGGATGAAAACATTCATAAAAGAGGTAGTTACACCATTAAATAACCAGGTTCCTGTTGTTGCTGTTGCTGCCAAAATGAAGATGTTGTTTTCGTGTGAAGGATGATTGATTAGGCTACAAATTTCAGGTTTAGTAACTTGGCTCCTGCCCTGTGCCTATCAGCTGGTGTCCCCTGGCACCCCTCACAAGCCACGCACCTCTGGTGGACACAGTGTCACCCACGTCTCCCATATGCTGCCCACGGCGCTCCGAAGCTAATCACTCATTAGGGCGTCAATTACTGCAGAGGAGCAGCTTCAGCACCAGGCGCAGACCTGTCCCGCTGGGAGATCTTGAGATCGTGTAGACCGGCGATGGTGACTTGGACACGCTTTACATTCAGCCCTTCTCACCCCTGTTGAAGTGTGTAGAGTTGGTGTTTGTGTGGTTCCGTGTGAGAGAGACAGTCGGGGTCGGGCAGTGTTAGTGAAAATCACCGTGACCTGCCTCGCCGCCAGCAGTTTAATGAGGCCTGGTCTTAGTTGAATAAATCGGCACGTTCTTCTCCCGGGGAGTCCATTCAGGTTTTTTTTTTTTTTTTTTTTTTTTTTTTTGGGGGCCTGCATGAATATTTCATTCCTTTGGCATCACTGCCAGCACAACAGCCTGTAACCCTGCGTGCAGGCTTTAAAAATGCAGCTACACTTCCCATCTGGTGCAGGGCGGGAGCGGAGGAGTGGCAGCGCAGGCCGAGGAGGTGTGAGGGAACATTGCTGAGGTCAACTTCTACTGACCCGCTGAAGCGCTCTGTGGCTCCTGCTGGGGGCCTTTACTTTACACTGAGACGTGGTGGATAGTGTGGACTCCATGTTACTTCAGGTTAGTCACAGGCTTCACAGCTAAAAGGTTTTACAAGACACGACATTCTATGGGCGGTAACTACACATGGATACATTATAGATTTCAGCATATAAAATAGATTATAATAATTTTCCTGACCCAAGTTTATTTCCGGTTATGTTGAAATATACTTTAGTAAAATTATAAAATAACCAAAAGCTATGTCAGCAGAAACAACGTGGTATGTAGCAAAAATAATAGATAAATATGATTTTTAAAATCATGTAAAGTTTAACAAGACAATTTTATTTTAAATTTAAATGATGCCATCTCATTAAAATATCTGTTAAATTTTACTCAGCCAAGCAAGCAAATAAAATAAATAAATAACATGACTAAGAAATAAATATATTTATTATTAGATATTGTTTAACATAAACCCAAATTATGTTTTACAATTGTATAAATATTTAAAGTTAAATATGTTATCTATTACATTATGTCCTTAAACTGCTTTTCAGTCCGATTCAATAAAATTTACGCATAAACATTATGTAAACAAAACAATACAAGTTGAATCTGATGACTGATGCCAGCAGCACAAAGACAGCTTTTGACGGAAACTCCAAATAGCCTCAAATATTTAACTTCTAAACATTATCATTTTCATTAGTAATCATTTTCCCACAGATTTCTTCCTCCTCTCTGCAGTAAGAGTTAACCAGCTCCACTGGATTCAGCTCCAACCAGGCACAGCGCTGACGGGACCAGTCCAACATGGTCGGACAAATTTCCCTCAGAAAATTTCACAACATCCGCTTGCCGCCAACGGCTGCACACAACTTGCCACCGACCTGGCAACCATAGAGCTGCAGATGACTGCCTCTGGCCCGCGGTGCCAGTGATGGAACCTGGCGTCGCTCCAGGCGCTTTGTTTCCTGAGCCTTAACCATTATTCAAACCTTAATCAGCCAAGAACAGCAGCACCCACTTGTGTCGACACAATGCTGCTGTTCAGCTAACCCACCTGAGCTGCTGGATTTAGCACAGGTGGCTCGGACTTGAACCCAAAAGAGTTGGCTGCTGTTAAAAACTTCTTCTGACCAACAGCGGCAAATCATAGAAGTGAAAAGTGTTTTGAATTTTTATTTATTTATTTTTTCTCCGTTTTGAGATTTGTGTGTTTTATTTAAAGACAAACAAAAAGACTGAAGGGGAAGGATTTATTCTCAAATGTATTCAGGCCTAGACTTTGACTAGGACTTTCAAATACATTAAAATACTTTGATCTGAACAGTACCATTGGCTGCCGGGTCTTTTTCTGCATTTTGTATTTTTCTTCTGTACCTGCTAAATAACAAGCACCTCCTGCAGCATGATGCTGCCACTACCATGTGCCACTATGGAGACGGTGTGTCCAGGCTGATGTGCAGCGTCTCACATAAGAGCTTCTTGCACGGCAGATGAGAAGTTCAGTTTGTCCTTGTATCATAACTAATATGTTCTAAAAGTCCCTAAGGCCGCCGGGGAACAGGTGTGTTTTCACTGAGATTAATATACCGACAGATGGACTCCATTCACTAATTAGGTGACTGCTGAAAATAATTGGTTGGACTGGATTTAATGTAGGTGTATTACACACTTTTCAAATGTCCATTTAAAAAAAAAAGAAGAAAGAGAGCATGTATCCTATACTTATGTGCCTCTTTGTTCTGCTTTTCACATATAATTCCAATTAAATGCACTGAAGTTTATTTTGTGGCAAAATGTGGAGAAAAAAACAACAAAAAACATACAAATACTTCTACAAAGCACTGCACATGGCCTTTTTATTTTAATAGCAATCATACTTATTAAACACAGCGTGACGGGTGATGTGCCAAGCAAACCAAACAGTCTTGATATTTCTCACGGGACGCACTCAAACCCACTCAGTGAACTCCCTGGGGAGCCACAAGGGCCCCAAATGTTCCCTCGTCTGTTAGGCTTGATTTAAGACAATTTTGTCCAATTTAAGGATTAACTCAAGCTAAATTCATTTCTTGTTAGCTCCACACAAGAACAGTCTTTTTTTTTTCTTTAATATTGCAACAAGTGACTAATTTTGTTTTTGATCTTGCTGAAAGCTCTAAGCCATATTAGTGTACATAGTAACTTAAACCCTGGCTTATTGTTGCTTAATATTATTACATTATTATTCCAGTAATACTGGTATTTATTGGAGGTATTTGCAAAATGCAGGTCTATAAAGTGTAATAATTGTGATAAATAAGTGATGAACAAGAAACTTTAAACCAAAAATGCCTAAATCTTTTTTTTGGTTCAGTTAAATAAAAAAAAGAAAAAAAGAAAGAAGAATATTATTTTCCATCAACAGGATTGTTACCGCCACGCCCTTTTCAGATGCTTCGGTAATAATCTAAAGTTGATGAGTCTTAGTGGAAGTTTCTATGTCAACTATCGTTTTATTTAATTAAAGATCCTTTAATGTCCTTACAAAAGACTGCGTGGATTATTTTACACAATCGTGCACCAGCAACAGAGAACCTCTTGATGTTGGAAACAGTCCATAGTCTGTAATTATCCCCTCACACCCGAAGCTACGGAGGTGGTTCTGGTGAGCACAGAGAGAAAGCTTAATGCTTGGGTTTCAGACGCAAATTAGGACAATTAGCGGCCTCATTAATTTGGGAAGAGGGAAGTAATATTCTCCTTACAGAAACGGTTCATTAAGTTAATGGTATCTGTGGCAAAGGGCTAATTGATGAACTCAAAAAGACAGTGGGTAGTTTTCTCTCTCTCTCTCTCTCTCTCTGACTTTATGCTGTGTGTCATCATCTTTCGTCTACAAGCTGCTTGTAATGATCTTCAGCTCTCCTTTCGGTCATCTCGAGCATAACCGCGCGCGCATGCTCCAGTGAAGTGGAAGGAAATGTCGCGATGCTTTAAGTCGAGGTCCTGCAGGGGGGTTTGCCTCTTCAGTCCGAGTCCGACAGACGGAGTCCGAAGGAGCCGGTACTTCAGGCAGAACAAAGCAGGTTCTTACAGCCGGACCTGCACCGATGATCACAGTGTTCCGGGCGACACGTGCCACTCAGCATCTGTAAGGGGGATGGATATCTTGCTTAGATTGGGCAATAAAAAAAAAAAGAAAGAAAAAAAAAGCTTTTTTTTTCATTTTTTTTTTACCAGTATTACTGGAATAATAAAGTATTATTGAAAATAATACTTTAACCACACCATTATTTACTCCAAAATGAAAACCCACTCTATGGAGCTGTGTGTATGTGTGGAAAAAGTGAACTGTGACTTAAAAAAGAAAATGCTTTTATTATATATTATTTATATTACTGTAGAACTGTCCAGGGTATGAATTGCTGGAGATAACCCCGTGACCCTGCCAGAATAAGGGGTATAGACAATCAATCAATCAACTTTATATTTATGCCATTAAGTAGAGTTGGTTGGATGGATATCATCAATCCTGGTTGATATGGAGCCTGGAAGACACTTATTGTTGATAGCCCTTTCTAACAAACAACATTAATTTGTTATTGCTATATGGAGCTGGTAGTTTAGATAGATAGTTATTTAAAGTCTATTCATTCACACATACAGCTGCTTTCAGATCTGTATTTCTGCTTAGCAGGTTTATTTTCTGCTTTCAGCTAATGAAAACTCATTTAGTTTCTTATAAAATTAGAATGCTACATGCAGGGCCTGCTGCTGAGAAGCATCCCCTCGGCACTGTGCTGCCACCACCAATGAGGGTGGTGAGCTTGTGAATTTTTTTCCCCTAATGATTTATTTGTAAAAGAAACAAAAGGGTGAATGTGAGGTTAATGAAAAATATGTTTAATACCTAACAATAAGCTTTGGTACAACAAAGAAACAATCAGCCATAAACACATTTTCTCAATTTTTGAGCTTTGTGTAGAAAACACATATCTTATTTCTAAAAGGCAGCAGTGCTAATGTGTTTAGATGTGCACAGTTACAGAACTAAGCTAAACATTACACCTTAAATTCAGAGTAAAACAGATATGAGTTTTTACCAGAACATACTGGAAAAAATCCACGAAACATTCAGATCATAGTACTTTCACCACTCAATGTAGGTGGAGGACGTATCCCACATTTATACAAATAATCCCATTTTTGCATGAACTTTTATGTTTCTTGATCAATCTTTTCCAATCTTGTTGATTTTCTTTCAAAATACTATTACAACCTTGTGAAACCACAATGAAATGCATGTTTTAGTGTGTTTTTTTTGTAATGTACCAGCACACCATATGGCAGATAGGCAAACACGTGCGTCGAGTGTGTTGTAAAGAACCAGTCCATCAACTGGAAGAAGAAAGGCGTCCAGACACTTGAGCATCAGGGACCCTGAAAGCTGTCAGCGGTGGATAGACACTTATTATCCATTACACACTGAATGCCTGGGCGGGCTATTGTGGTTGTAATGACATCATTATATGCCGTTGATGGGCAGGCGTGCAGACGAGTGAACAGCATCTTTAGTCCAAATCCATTTTTATGATGAAGGACTCCATTGAAACTTTGGCCCTGGGCCCAAGTGAAAGTTGTTTTCTATTGTTCATACACTGTAACGCATTTCTAAGACCCAGAAAGGAGAGAGCACTTTTTTTAATTTTAATTTTTAATGCACTTTTTTTTTTTTTTTGTCGGTTTTACAGCGTTAAAAAGGCGAGGCTACCTTGTGGTGATTTTTGAAGCTTCGGTTCAGTTTGAGTGGTGTTGTTTTGGAAGAATTCACACAGTGACCATTCGCATACAGTTGAAAACAGAAGTTTACGTACATAAAAAAAATAAAAATTAAAAAAAAGACACATTCACATTTTTGTCCAAAGTTAAATCACATCAATCATTTCTTGTTTTAGCTCTGCAAGAGTTGCCACAAAGTAAGAGAAAGAATATGGCAGAGATTTATTATCCATGTCTTCAAAATCAGAGGAAGAACGTGTGTATGTGCCGGGGTGCTTTTCCTTTTCCTTTAGGTGTGTTTAATCTTCTGGTTTCAAGTGTTAATAGCAGAAGTGTGACATATGGGTGAATAAAACCAAACTTGTCAAATGTTCCCTGAAGCTGCAGAGCAACAAGAGTTAAGAAAGAACAAATCATTTTATCTTCCTTTTTCCCATGGCTACTGTCTTCCTTTATTAGTTTTATTCTCTTTTGTGTTGGTTTGTATTTATTGTACGTATAGCCATTTTCATTTATATTGTCTGTCGTTTTTATTTGTTTCTAAAGTCACTTTTACTACCTTAGTGTCAGATCTCCAAATTCCTTCTTTGAAGAGTTTTTGCAGTTGTTTGCTGCAGTTTTGTGTCATCTCCTGTCTGTTGTGAATCCTTTTGATGTCTCTTTGTGGTTAGTTAAAGGAGCTGAAAATCTCTGTGGGCTTTCTTTGTGATTTTCAGTCCTACTTATAGCGGGAGCCAAACACCTTTGTTGTTCTGTGAATTGTATGCCTCCCTTTGCCATCCAGGTTCTTTGCGTTTCCACTGATGACGAACACAAGATCCTAACAGCCTCTTTAAATGGCTGTTAAAGCCACCTCTTGCACATTTCTGTTGTTGGGTATATCTTTATTCTGTCTCTTTAAGAACCTCCTACTCTTCCCTACACCCCATGCAGCTGCCGCTAGTCTAGTGGAGCTGAGTGGGGAAGTCATGGGGGATAGATGCTGTGTGAGGCGGAAGCTCGACCTGAAGAGACATGAACAAGTGTTTAAGCACCCCAAATGGCTTCCACAGAATATCCAAAGATTTCCCAAACATGCATGAAAGAATCGAAGTAACACTCCAGGTATGTTTTTGATTCGGTATGAGTTGTGCATAATACCTCACAACTGTAATCCCCCCTCACCCCCCCAACTAAACCTGGGCTACTCAAAAAAGAAACCCTGAAGCCCATAGTAACTCTCCAGGTGCTGCAAAGAACCTTTACCCTTCTGCCCTATAAAACCCCTCAAATGTGGTGGAAAACATCCACACTTCACATCAATCTAAAAAAAAAAAAAAAAAAAGCACCACCCACATGATGAAGTGTGATAGTGGATGCATAATACTTTTAGGCTCCTTTTCTTTGACATGGCTTCTGGAGCTGGTCAGAGTTGATGAGAGAGCAACTGGAGATAAATCCCAGTGAAATTCTTGCAAAGACAACTGTGAGAGGCTGCAACAGACTTGAGACATATCTAGTTTAGTGGGTATGTTAAAATAACGAGTACACAGATGCTTTCCCTCACTAAATGTAATTTTTTTTTATTTTATTTTATCAGAGTGATTTTATTCCTCTCATATTTCGGCTCCAAGTAAACGGTGGTTAGAGATAAGATTTATTGTGGCGACAAATAAGCTTTCAGATGAATCCTAGCTTTAAGGGCGAGGGTGCCAGGTTTGCTGCAATACTCCCAGATTCCACCAGATGGAGACAACACAGCAGGCAACAAACGTGTGGCATTAATGGCATCATATCAGAGCGGGTTCATTGTTCAGTCAGAGGAACCACATAACACATTTCAGAGCTGCCAGTCAGATACAAATCCTGCAGGATACAGTGATGGAGTTGATAAAAAAACAAAAACAAAAAACAAACAAAAAAACAAAAACAAATCTGGAGGCCTGAGTGAGAGTCAGAACCAGAGGTTTGATGGGGCAGAATAGATGTCACAACCCCATAATAATGCAATCCAAATCGTCACGAAGACATAAAAGATGGACTGAGCAACTAAAAGGGATCATCGCCGCATTGTCATTCAGAGTCAGTTTGCAAGGTAAACCTCATCAGGTACGTTAAGTGTCTTGCAGCCAGCAGTAGAGAGCAGTAGCACTCTTTGTAAGGGAGCTGAGCAGAGCAGCATCTCAGCTGAGATGAGCAACACTTTGTCCACTGACCCCTCTGACCTTGTGGACTGAATTAAACGTGCTTCACAAAGCGAGAGTCGTTATGATGTGGCTATCTCTGAATCACGGCAGACTGTTTTCACTTAGCGATCGGCTAAAAGTGCGTGACCTTCAGCGTCTTTAATGTCCATAGAGTGAGCGCAGTGCCTCAGAAATCACGGCGGATTACTCTCACCTTACCCCGTTGTCCTCTTTGGTATGATCCCTGCGTGTGTTTGATAAATGTGGCAGAAATGCCTTGGACTTATTTGTATGTCAGACACTTTTACAAAAAAAAACAAAAAACAAACTAAAAACGGAGAGAGAGGGAAGGTGTCGGGAGTGGGTCACAGAGACTTTGTTTGTAAAAAAAAAGGAGATTAATAACAACAATGCCTGTGTGCGATCACAGTCAGGAGGTTGGTGCAACAAGATTATTTCATTAGAGAGAAAGTGACAGACACAACCAACTGCAATTATAGTGATGCAGTCCCTGTAATTTAGCACTAAAGATTATTCATCAACCCTCAGAATAGATTTTCTATGGTCAATAAATATAATTGGACTGAGAATCAGTAACGTCCTAGTCTAAGCCAATGTCCAGTGGGGGGGAGGTTGGTTTTGCAACCTTTAGTTTGTGTTCCTGCATCCAATTATTACTGCTCTGTTTGTTGGGGCTTTGTGTGTTCATGAAAAAACGATAGCAAGAGATGAAGTCTTAACCATGATTCAGCTGGAGGAGATGAGTTAGTGTGTGTGTGTGTGTGTGTGTGCGTGTGTGTGTGTGTGTGTGTGTGTGCGTGTGTGTGTGTGCGGGGGAACTCCACATAGCTAACATTTATTATGAAAAGAGCAGCAAACGGCACCTGCTAGCTAATTGTTCCCATGCTGTCACTCCGGATGGCTGCGATCTCTCCTTTTAAAGCCTTGCCTTCAGATGTGGGTGGGAGTGTGACTCGGGAGTGGCGAAGGACCGAGGAAGGCGGCGAGGCAGAGGAAGCACGTGACGGCTGATGGCAATCTGCGTCTTAATCCAAGCAGAGCTGATTTTGCTGCTATAATCCCCAAGTGATTTCCATCTGTAATGTACACCGGCGGGGACGCCAGAGGATTTGTGAAGGTGGCCGTCGCTCCTGCAGAAAGACCTTCCTTAATGCCACCTTCACGGTCGCGGCACAGAGGAGATAAAACGTCGTCGTCACAGATCTGCTGCATGTAAACCATTTGCATTGGGATTCTCAAGCCATGTGAAGCTACCGAGGGCAAGTGGCATGTGTGATGTAGGCTGAGTGAAGCAGTGAGCAGAGATGTTTAGACTGACAGGGGAAGACGAAGGATGACGTTAGAACAGAAACACGTAGGCAGCAGTAACAAGGTAAAAGTTTCTGCTTGGGATGAGAGGCGCTAAAAATATGTTGTTCCTCAGATTGCTTAGTCACATGTCAGAGAGAAGTCATCCTCCTGATAGTGAGACTCGTGGCTCGTTACCAGCAGTCGATCAAATCGATTTTATGGTGGAGGACATTGGGGTTTTATCTTTAAAGTGTTTTATTCATCTTCAACAAGTAGTTCTTGCTTAAAAGAATCACTCACATTTCAAACAGATCAAATGCCAAATTTTATTTGTATGATTATCTCAGCTGGAAGTGCAGAGTGGCAGAGAGTTTTGGTAAAAACTGTTGTTTCACTTAGTCGCTGACATGTTCCTGTTTTGGCTCAACTCCGCAACACCGACGGAAAACTGATTTCTCAAATATTTTTGTTCTGTCCTGCTGCGGTTTCAAACGTATAACACGACAGATGGGAATGTGCATGTTCTGTAGAAATCTGACACACACACACACAAAAACATGCTCTTTAGAAAAATAACATTTGAAGTTAACCAGCCGAGTGAATTTTAGTTTCTTATTTTGAAGTAACATGTTCAGTGTCGTTGTCTCCGTTGGGTCAATTGGTGTCTCCATAGATTTAGGTGAAAATGACCCTTTAATTCTCAGAGATCCATAAATTTAAGCAAACTGAAATATTTTCAATCATTGAATCTTGCAACCACTTTAAAAATAAATTCTCTTGATTTTGTTTCTGATTATTGCTGTAATCTTTAGGTAATTTGTTGCTCGTGATGCTATGAATGGATTGAGAAAAAAAAC
>NW_015112838.1:778254-792227 GCF_001443285.1 Poecilia latipinna
AGAGAGCAACTGGAGATAAATCCCAGTGAAATTCTTGCAAAGACAACTGTGAGAGGCTGCAACAGACTTGAGACATATCTAGTTTAGTGGGTATGTTAAAATAACGAGTACACAGATGCTTTCCCTCACTAAATGTAATTTTTTTTTATTTTATTTTATCAGAGTGATTTTATTCCTCTCATATTTCGGCTCCAAGTAAACGGTGGTTAGAGATAAGATTTATTGTGGCGACAAATAAGCTTTCAGATGAATCCTAGCTTTAAGGGCGAGGGTGCCAGGTTTGCTGCAATACTCCCAGATTCCACCAGATGGAGACAACACAGCAGGCAACAAACGTGTGGCATTAATGGCATCATATCAGAGCGGGTTCATTGTTCAGTCAGAGGAACCACATAACACATTTCAGAGCTGCCAGTCAGATACAAATCCTGCAGGATACAGTGATGGAGTTGATAAAAAAACAAAAACAAAAAACAAACAAAAAAACAAAAACAAATCTGGAGGCCTGAGTGAGAGTCAGAACCAGAGGTTTGATGGGGCAGAATAGATGTCACAACCCCATAATAATGCAATCCAAATCGTCACGAAGACATAAAAGATGGACTGAGCAACTAAAAGGGATCATCGCCGCATTGTCATTCAGAGTCAGTTTGCAAGGTAAACCTCATCAGGTACGTTAAGTGTCTTGCAGCCAGCAGTAGAGAGCAGTAGCACTCTTTGTAAGGGAGCTGAGCAGAGCAGCATCTCAGCTGAGATGAGCAACACTTTGTCCACTGACCCCTCTGACCTTGTGGACTGAATTAAACGTGCTTCACAAAGCGAGAGTCGTTATGATGTGGCTATCTCTGAATCACGGCAGACTGTTTTCACTTAGCGATCGGCTAAAAGTGCGTGACCTTCAGCGTCTTTAATGTCCATAGAGTGAGCGCAGTGCCTCAGAAATCACGGCGGATTACTCTCACCTTACCCCGTTGTCCTCTTTGGTATGATCCCTGCGTGTGTTTGATAAATGTGGCAGAAATGCCTTGGACTTATTTGTATGTCAGACACTTTTACAAAAAAAAACAAAAAACAAACTAAAAACGGAGAGAGAGGGAAGGTGTCGGGAGTGGGTCACAGAGACTTTGTTTGTAAAAAAAAAGGAGATTAATAACAACAATGCCTGTGTGCGATCACAGTCAGGAGGTTGGTGCAACAAGATTATTTCATTAGAGAGAAAGTGACAGACACAACCAACTGCAATTATAGTGATGCAGTCCCTGTAATTTAGCACTAAAGATTATTCATCAACCCTCAGAATAGATTTTCTATGGTCAATAAATATAATTGGACTGAGAATCAGTAACGTCCTAGTCTAAGCCAATGTCCAGTGGGGGGGAGGTTGGTTTTGCAACCTTTAGTTTGTGTTCCTGCATCCAATTATTACTGCTCTGTTTGTTGGGGCTTTGTGTGTTCATGAAAAAACGATAGCAAGAGATGAAGTCTTAACCATGATTCAGCTGGAGGAGATGAGTTAGTGTGTGTGTGTGTGTGTGTGTGCGTGTGTGTGTGTGTGTGTGTGTGTGCGTGTGTGTGTGTGCGGGGGAACTCCACATAGCTAACATTTATTATGAAAAGAGCAGCAAACGGCACCTGCTAGCTAATTGTTCCCATGCTGTCACTCCGGATGGCTGCGATCTCTCCTTTTAAAGCCTTGCCTTCAGATGTGGGTGGGAGTGTGACTCGGGAGTGGCGAAGGACCGAGGAAGGCGGCGAGGCAGAGGAAGCACGTGACGGCTGATGGCAATCTGCGTCTTAATCCAAGCAGAGCTGATTTTGCTGCTATAATCCCCAAGTGATTTCCATCTGTAATGTACACCGGCGGGGACGCCAGAGGATTTGTGAAGGTGGCCGTCGCTCCTGCAGAAAGACCTTCCTTAATGCCACCTTCACGGTCGCGGCACAGAGGAGATAAAACGTCGTCGTCACAGATCTGCTGCATGTAAACCATTTGCATTGGGATTCTCAAGCCATGTGAAGCTACCGAGGGCAAGTGGCATGTGTGATGTAGGCTGAGTGAAGCAGTGAGCAGAGATGTTTAGACTGACAGGGGAAGACGAAGGATGACGTTAGAACAGAAACACGTAGGCAGCAGTAACAAGGTAAAAGTTTCTGCTTGGGATGAGAGGCGCTAAAAATATGTTGTTCCTCAGATTGCTTAGTCACATGTCAGAGAGAAGTCATCCTCCTGATAGTGAGACTCGTGGCTCGTTACCAGCAGTCGATCAAATCGATTTTATGGTGGAGGACATTGGGGTTTTATCTTTAAAGTGTTTTATTCATCTTCAACAAGTAGTTCTTGCTTAAAAGAATCACTCACATTTCAAACAGATCAAATGCCAAATTTTATTTGTATGATTATCTCAGCTGGAAGTGCAGAGTGGCAGAGAGTTTTGGTAAAAACTGTTGTTTCACTTAGTCGCTGACATGTTCCTGTTTTGGCTCAACTCCGCAACACCGACGGAAAACTGATTTCTCAAATATTTTTGTTCTGTCCTGCTGCGGTTTCAAACGTATAACACGACAGATGGGAATGTGCATGTTCTGTAGAAATCTGACACACACACACACAAAAACATGCTCTTTAGAAAAATAACATTTGAAGTTAACCAGCCGAGTGAATTTTAGTTTCTTATTTTGAAGTAACATGTTCAGTGTCGTTGTCTCCGTTGGGTCAATTGGTGTCTCCATAGATTTAGGTGAAAATGACCCTTTAATTCTCAGAGATCCATAAATTTAAGCAAACTGAAATATTTTCAATCATTGAATCTTGCAACCACTTTAAAAATAAATTCTCTTGATTTTGTTTCTGATTATTGCTGTAATCTTTAGGTAATTTGTTGCTCGTGATGCTATGAATGGATTGAGAAAAAAAACGAATCAACATTATTAATATATTTCTTTGTTTAAATGTAACAGTTATTCATGAATTTTCCAAATTTTACCTACATTTAAATATGAAAATCCCATCATTTGCTATTGAAACTGATTAGAAAAAAAAAAAAAAAAAGCCAAACGTATCCGTCCGCTATTTCTACAATTATGGTGCTTTTTGACTCGACACAAGTCTTCGTGTTTCAGCGCAGACATTATCCTCTCGTCGTGGGTGGGATCATCATGAACTGTGTGAAGCTGCAGTAACATTAGACCCACAACAGCCCTGTGAGTCTTCCTGACATTATGCCGCGTTAGCAGACGCATTTCCCCAAAAGATGAGGAGCACAGAGGAAGAGTGTCACTTGTCTGTAAAATGACAACGACGATTAAAAAAAAAGTGGCAACAACAAGATATGAAACAGTGACGGTTTCCTGTTTAGCTTCGTTTTCGACCACACACTTCTTTCATGCACACACTTGAGCACAAGTCCCACAGGATCAACAAAAACCGAAATGGAGTTCTGCTCGAGAGTAATTGTTTGCTTTACCATGACAACCATTGTGCGCTGGAAGCTCAGCGAGGGGTGTGTGGCAGTCCTGCAAAGAATAAAGGATGGGTATTAGAGGGAGGAGAAGGGGGCCAGAAAGGTGTTGCTGGGAGGAGGGCGGGCTGCCCAAAACGCCTGGCATCTCAAGGTCAGCGGCAGCGCCCCGAGGCGGGAAGCGCTGTGAGGAATGGCGATGTCAGTCAGGAACCTCCCTCACCTCGCTGGCCCTGTCAATTTGCCAGCAATAATTAATCTCTTGCCGGTTAAATATAAAGATTGTAAATCACAGCGTGAACTGGCACCAACGGGGGGCCTTTATCTGTCAGCTACACACCTCGGCTAATGGCCTTTTGCAAGCAGGTAGCACAGCAGCCGCCTTCCAGTCGTCCTCTTGGCTTCTGCATCGGCGATGCAACCTTTCTCCGAGCGGTTCAGCAGAGGATCAAGTAGTGTTGCATACAGGGGAGAAAAGCTGATTCTTTAAAAGCGAAACGTTTTCTTTACGCTCACGAGTAATACAAAGATAGCTGATGAAATGAAGAGTTTACAACGGCTTATGAAGTACGAGGACACTGACGGCGACCTTCTACGAGTCTCTGCTCTTGTACAAACTGCCTTGGCTTGTATGGAGCAAGAAAAAAAAAATGACGCTTTTTCTTCCCTCGATCACAAACAGGCCGCTCATGAAGGACAAACCGTTTATTTCTTACTTCGCACCGTTTCAAACTGCAAACCTGATGCCACGTTTATAGCGGACGGCCTATTCGTTTTTCTAAGATGGCCCGACATCTGCGTGACAGCGATGTTAGTGAGAGAAAACGTTGCAGATATTTCTCAAGAGGATCATGACATATTTGCGTCCTACTTTATCGTGATCTCGCTTGTTTCTGCCGCAGATCAACTCTTTCTTCAAAACTCGCTCAACCACTCATGCCGCTTTTTTCAAATTTTGCCACGTTTTAATCACGATATTACGATATGCAGGATTTTTTGAGGAAAAAGTCTGGTAAAGTTGCAAGTTTTCCGAGACATCGACATTTGAATCAGGCAAAGAATGTGAGAGTTCAGAATCGCCTACATATGCACATCACATGGAAACACAGTGGAAGCAGGATAATCGTGGGAATGCTTCTATGTAGCGTGGACGGACAGGTGGGTGGAGCCCACTCAGAAAAACTGGAAAAAAAAAATCCTGTTAGAGGCCACAAAAGAGCTGACCGGGACTTTGATAGTTTGCGTCAAAGAACGAGCGACGTTTTCCATCTCTTCATGTTCAGAGCTGGAGGAAGTAAATGCACTCAGAAAGACGTCCTGCTGTAGACGCAGCAAAAGTCGAACACTGGAAACCGCATGCCGAACAGATTTTTTTATTTTAAAATGTTTTTAGAGTCGCACGTTATTTCCCTTCCTCTTCCTCGCGCCACCTGAGAATGTGAAAAGTTGAAAAAAAAAAAAACGTTCAAGAGGCATTAACGCTTTTGCAAGGCACTCTCTTTACGTCCATTTTCAAAAAGCAATTTTCTCTGGAAAAAAAAAACAAAAACTGTTTTTGTGCGTTTCATGAGGCCGAGTGCATTGTTGTCTTTACGGGAGCTGCTAAGGCTGCACACTGCTGTGCTTGGTAAATGCATTGTCGAGAGTTTGACGAAAACCTCTTTGGGTTGCACTCAGATGCTGGTTGCTTAAGTTTGTTTCGTGCTGCCGCCCCCCCCCCCCCCCTTGTGAATGAGGGAGGCACAACAGGGTTGCAGAAGAGGGAAAACAGCAAACGTGGGCACATGTAGTCCCCCTTTAAAGTCTACGAGAGCCGCACCTCGATGCTGCCGCTGCCGTACTCCATGACTAATGCAGCCAGTCACTGTTTCTCCTCAACTAGTGCCCAAGAGCTGAATTAATTGGCTGTCATCATGCTAGCTCTCACTCTTTCTGTCACACACACACACACACGCACACACGCCAACATGGATGGCATGATCAAGATATAAATAACCTGAGACAACATGGCATTTAAGTGAAAGGCAGCTATAAACACAGTGTGCTATATTCAGAGGAGCCTGCTTATTTTGGGGGGCTGGATCACGACAAAAAACGCCTTCATGAAACTGAAATAATCACAACTATGAGGCAGTCGCTTGATTGAGTACTTGAGTGGATCGCATGGCTGCTTTGATGCCAAGAGTTTAAAATAAAGCACCGACGACACCCTTAATGTCGCTAAAGCAGCTTAAAACTCACAGAAACCCAAACTGAAATGTAAAAGAAGTCGATACCGACAGCTTTAGCAGTTTTATGTTCTGGATTTGGTGACGTGCAACTCATTAAGCGACGGATATATTTTTGATTAAACAACTTCGGTCTTCACGTGCCGATAAAGCGCACACTGTTTCGTCATTCAATCTATCAAACCTTACCTGCTACAAATGTAGTTTTTGTCTCCGTGTCAATGTTTAATTAACAGTCTGTCCGGTTGGTGTTTTAGAGGGTGACCTCAAGGCATCGCTCCATCCCTGCAGCGGTCTGGGACCTAATCCCAGCTGGAGCTTTGTTTGTGTACAACGTGGCAAATTGTTCTCTAGAATGCAGAAAGCTGCTCATCCATTATTAACCCCACTGTTACCCCCCCACTGTTACCACTTTAGTTGCAGCTTTTATTCAGTCAAAATTAACTACTTTGGCTCCACTTCATATTTATAAGGTAGCAGGAGCACAAGAAATGCTCTGTTTGTTTCTCTAAAGCAATCAAGGTTAGCTCATTAGCACTTTTGTCAAACCTAACCTTTGTGTCTTTCTGTAGTGAATGGAGTGTCACACTTTGTCCTGAAAGAAAAAAAAAACAAACAAACAAAAAAAAAAAGAAACAAGAAAACTTCCAGTTGTAAACGGAGAGCATCACGTCAGTTTTCAACCTGTGCTGGCGACACTGATTGCATAAGGGATAGCAGAAGAAAAAAAAAAAGTCTGATGGCTGTTTCTTTGATTGTTGTTGAAGTTTACAAGGACACCAGCTGCTAGTCTATGGAAATGAAATACAATACTCTGCTGGGCTTGAATGTAAATCACATATAATAGTATCATTATGTTGGCTTTGAAGTCTGGTTTCATTTCTTCTCAAAAAGTTGTTTGTAAATGATTTCAGTGTCTTTAAGAGGTAAAACTCATGACCTGAAATGGTTGTGGAGTTCATCACTGATGCTGCTGGATCAGCTCTGACTTACAGAACAATATTTTTTCATTTGAAGCATACTTGAAGAGCAGCAAAGTCAAGGAAATGGTCAAGTTCTCACCACAATGTGGCAAATTGCTATAGATGCTGTTCCTTAAGAAAAGCATCTTTATCCTATCAAACGTTTTCTACAATACTCAGAAATTTTGAGATTCACCTTAGAAAATTTCTAGACAAAACAAAAAGAAATTGTGAGCTCCAAAAGATGAAAATGTACAAAGTCGAAGATTTCCGACTTTTCAAAAGCAGAAAATTTCCTCTTTTTTTTTCTTCTGGAAAATGACTGAGCTTAATCTAAAATATTCTGAGTTCTTTGTGGACATTTACTCCTTTTTTAAAATCTATCTTCAGCCTAGATTTTCTCATCAATAGGTTGGAATCTATATGCGTTTTTAAAAAGCATCCCGTTTTTTTTTGCTAAATTTTATCTTCACCTTTAGTTTAAATCCTAAAAATAGAAATAAAACGATTGTTCTTATTTATCTAAAACTCTTAGTTGTCTTGTCAAAAAAGCTGTGCAACATTTGCAGCTCTAAATTACTTTTATTTGGCCTGACAGTAAAGAAAATGCCTCTCCAGGATGTAAAGGTTGCAGATCTCTGCGATAAACCAATGCAACACATAATTGATGTTCATTTTCGAGGAGTTGTGCAAAGGCACAGCTTAGTTGGAGGAATGTATTGGCAGCATAACTAATATACACCCAACAATCTGGCTTTTTTTTTTTTTAAAGGTTTTGTTGGCTCTAGTGGCCTTTATTTGAAAGTAGTTTAACAGGAAAGAGGGCAATCAGAGAGGGGGAAGACATGTGGCAAGTGTCACAAGACCGGGATTTGAACCTGTGACCACTGCCACGAGGACCAAGGCCTCACTATGTGGGTCATGCTTCGTCCCTGTGCCACCACAGCAACCAACAATCTGGCTTTGTTGGTGGCATGAAACATGTTTAAGAAGCACAAATATTTCTGTTTGACTCTGTGTCTATTAAAGAGTGAGAGGAAGAGAGATATTTCGGTTGTGTTCTCTCCTCTGAACGGCACCTGTTGGATCAGGGTCATGCAGCACTTTTATCCTGCTTTGAATAATCTCCTTCTTTTTATTTATTTTTGCTTCGTTGACGCTCAGCGAAAGCCAACATTTTGAAGACGAACAGGTTTGAGATTCTTTCCTATTGAAGCATGCTCAAGAGATGGAGCGTGATTACTTTCTATTTGTCTGCGCTTTGAACTGTTAAGAAAACTTTTTGTTTCTCAGCATTTTGTTCAGAATAAAAGCGGTGTCACGCCGACCGCGCCGCGTTTGCATATTGCGGTTGCAGCAGCACTGCAGTTTAATATCTGTCTGTCTGAGACGACTTCACCTCCATCGTGAGGCTCATCATCATCAGTTTAATGTTTGTGAGCAGCAAAAAGAGTACTTTTTTTCCCCCTCTGATTGTGATGCGGTCATTACTTCAGTCCAAACGAGTTTTACTTTTTAATAACCTCAGGCATGTTTGCGTACATATGCACACGTGTGTGTGTGTGTTTGGATGGAGGTTTGCTCTGCCTTCCTTTTTTTTTTTTTTTCATCCTCAGAGCTTTCCTTTCCATAACACTCCAGATGTTATCATTTGCTCATTTGGGAGGAGACAAAGCAGTCAGGTGTGTTAGAAATCCTCAACGCTGAGAAGATGAGCACAAATAAAGCTCCGCCATGTGTTGCTATATGCCTCTGTGTGTATGTAAAAGTCAGAGAACACTTATCAGCAAAGTTATTACCAGGTTTTGTACAATCGTTTGCGCGGCTCCTCTGCCGCTTCACTAAGCCGCAGAAGCTTAAGTGAGAATCTTGATGCCTTTTATGGTTACAGGCTTTATGAGACTATTTAAAGCTGGGAGGCAACACAACAACCCTTAATACCTGCAACAAAAAAAAAAAAAAACATAAAAAAAGAGAGGGAAATATTACTGGCGAGGAACAACACCACAAACAGCACCAGGTGTGTGCTAAATATAGCTGCCTGTCTCACAACACAGTGAAGTGAAACTAAAACTAACTGAAAACCTCAGATGTAATTAGAGCCAATTGATCTCTGCTTAAGCTTGTCCTGCAGCAGTAAAAAAAACCACAAAAAAAAACCAAGCCATCACAAGTCATCCTGAACCGATGATGATGAACACGGTGGAGGCGGCATCATGGTGTGGTGGATGGTTTTTATTCCCCAGGAACAGAGGAATCTGGAAAGAGTTAAAAGGGTGAAAATGGAGCAGGACAGACTGTTAGAGACAGCTGAAGACTTGAGAGTGGGGCAAGAGGTTTACCTTCCTGCAGAACAAATAAAGAACAACAAAGACACAACCAGAGTGAAACTGTTTAGGTCATGCTTTAAATTTGTCTTGTACATTTTTAGATCTTAATCCAGTTGATCTGTTATAAGACAAAAACAAACCTAAGGTAGAAAAAATAAAATAAAAAAAATAATCAATTACCCAAACTAATAAACAAACAAACAAAAAAACAAACCAAACAAGCTTAAACTTTCTTAGAGAGGAATAAATCAAACACCCACATTAAAAAAATATTACAAGTTCACTGCCAATAAAGTAAACACTATTTACACATTAGAGCATTACTCAGATACTCTGTCAAAATCAAACTCTTGTCAAATAATCAAGAAAATGCCCCAAAATAGTACCTTTCTTTTACCTGATGAAAAAAAGAAGAATAAAAAAGATTACTCAAATATTTAATGGTGGCAACATGGAGAGCAGGGTCAAAGAACAATGTCACTTTAAGACAGTCATACACTGCAGCAATGTGATCATAAATGGTGTCAGATTATCTAGTTGTGATAGGAATTGTGATATTGTCACACTAAATGTCATACACGTCATGTAACTGTTTATTGATTAAACTGAGCAGAGTTAAAACAGTTTAGAGATCAATTTGTCATATATAATGTTTTTATTTTTATTTTTTATTTTTAGATCCAGTCAGTCAAGCAAGAAACAAATAGAATATCATAAATTGGATAAACTGGCTTGCATGTTCTGGATCTAAACTAATAAGCAATATTATCAACTAGGGTAAGGCAAAAAAGAAGAAAAAAAAAGAACAAGAAGGAAAAACCTTACACTACATACCAATAAACATAAGCTTCTGTTTGAAAAACATTCACAGATTAGCCTCAGTGTGTTTCACTGATAATGTTATTTGGACTATTTTGGAAAAACTACGTCATTGTCAGTAAAACCAGGATTTCCATCGAGCTCTGGGTTAAAAATGCTGCCTTTGGTGCCGCGAGCTTTTAGTGATTCAAATCGGTGATGGATTCTGGAGCTTAGTGAGGCGTTTAGTAGGTTTAAAGAAAAGCGATCAGAAGTGCACATCCAACAACAGAAAGATAGTTGAAATACTGAAGATGATCTAATATAAGCCAGGAAAAAAAAAAAATAATCTGGAATTAAATCCCACCAATGAGTTTTGATTTGGAGTAAATTTGAAAAATGTACAACTAAAAATGGCAGATCACCCCTTACCCAACCCAATCAGCAGACACACAGAGATGTTATCATTCTGTTATGCAAATGATAAGTCAACACAGAGCTTCAAATTAATTTCAACATCATGTCTATTTCACTTGCTTTATATTAATGTCATGTTACTGGAAATTTAACTGCTCCATTTGTACTCATCTCTGAAGAACTTCAAAAATTGTGTTTGCTCTTTAAGAAACAAACAGAAACAACACATTTATGTGTTTGTAAAGCATTCAGTGACAAGTTTAAAACCTAATATTCTAAATAATAACATCTAATATGGAGATGTTTTAATCTGAGCAAAAAGAAGAGAGAGGAATGACACAGACAGTCCTTTTAAATGAAGAAGAAGAAGAAGAAGAAGAAGAAGAAGAAGAAGACATCAGAACAGGTCCCGAATTGTTTTATTTTCCAGAGTGAAGACATTACTCCGGACCCATGCACAACCGAGCGTTTATCCCGTAATTTGAAAGCAAGTCTTCATACTGGGGCGTTTTGGTAGCTAAGTAACTGCTCCAGGCGGGCAGCCTTGGCATCATTTCCAGAAGCGCTTTCAGTTCGGCTCACTCATAGTTACCAGGCAACACTTAATCTGCTTCAGAGGGCGCTGAGGAGCCTCTTTTGTCAAGGTGCCTTGCTCAAGGAGCTTTTCAGTCAACATGACAGGGAGATGTAGCAACAGATGTTACTCCAGCTAACCTCCAGGAAGAAAAGCGGGCAGCTGGAGCGAACCCAGCCTGCGGTGGAAGGATCAAACTTGCGACGCCGAGAACTGTGACTTTGCTACTTCTTGGCAAACTCCACACTTCTTCTTTGGAGTGTGAATCTATAAATGTGATTAATTTTCACTAAGAGAGTAAATGCAATTGATAGCACTTGAGAGAGAGAGAGAGAGAAAAAAGTGTAATTACAAAGCATAATCTTGTTGTTCTGGTTAATGACTAATTTAAATCATCCCCCTGCGTCGCTCAGAGACAATAAAAATCATCACTTTCATTTCCATTTTTTTCCCCAGTCCGGGCTCTAGATTCAAGGTGCAACGTGGATAAGGATGATGTATCGTCGTGTCTTTTAGTTGTGAAAGGCAGAGAAATATTATCACATTAACACTTGATTTCCATTTTCCATGAATAATTTCTTTTCTTTCCCATTTTTGGGAACATATTTCACCGCTCGGCTCAAATGAAGAAAGCTACGTCTTACCAGTGATGCGGCTCCCCGCAAAAAAAAAAAAAAAAAAAAAAAAAAATTATGATTCACTGTTGAAATGAAACACGAGACATGTCTTAAATATGCCCTCTGGAAGTGTTCTTACCACCAGTCCACTGTAATCACACAGCCTTGACAGGCAGCTATTTCCACACTGTTATCAGCCATGTGGAGTGACAATGGCTCAAAGTGTCTGCTGAATATCTTTTGTTTATTTTGCCACCATATGCGCCGTGACAGCCGTGCACGGTGAAAATCATCTCCGTTGTTATTCACAGGGTTTATTGCGTTTGACAAGCGATTCCGGGAAATTATTTCTGAGAAACAGACTTCAGATAAGTGACGATAGTTCCGTTCTGTCGACGTTGCTGCAACCCGGATCAAAACGTTTCGTAATTAGTGATGGTGAGTCGTCTCCCCCTCTGCTTGGCCTTTGTTGGGATGAATCAAACTGAGAAGTTCGCGTTTCTCAGATTACGTCGGTTTGATCTCGCTCGTCCTGCTGAGAGAGCAACGCGATAAAAACAACAACAACAACAAAAAAAAAACCCCGGCTGATTTCAAAACATTTAATATGGAGCAAAAACAGCAGCAAATAAACTTAATCGACTGAATGTGTTCAATTCCTGTTTGGAAGTTCTCCCTCGCTTCTGGACGCAGTTTACAGATTATTTCATTTATTAAAGGAAAAAGGAAAAAAAAAAATCCTTTTACATCCTTGTGTGAAAATGTTATTCAGCCTCCTGTTAAGTCATGAATTAACTTTAATCGACCTTTTTATCAGCTCAGCTGGCCCTGATTTCTACTTAACCTTTAGAATCAAGAAATCTCCTTCTTAGAATCTGTCCGACAACGAGAAGCAGGCTGAAAGATTACAGAACTCAGCACATCACGTCTGGACGTAAAGACATTCAAGACCAGATGAGCAACGAAGTCATTGATTTCTATCAGTCTAGAAGGGTTCAGAGTCATTTATAAGGCTTTCTTTGGGACTCTGGTGAATCACACTGAGTGCAATTATCCACAAATGAAGAAAAGATGGATCAGTGGTGATTTTTCACAGGACTTTCTTCCGTTGACTCATCTGAAGGGTATAAAGAAAACCTACGACAATTCAATCCAGTTCTTGGAAGCAGCTGTCCTGCAGATCCAACCCTTCTCCAAAGCACCATCTGAACAAGGGAGAACTGCCGCACCGTCTGACGAAGGGTTGCGTCTAATAGCTGCACTTTAGTGCCTCTTAAGGACTGGCCGCCTCTGTTCAAAAACCTGAAAAGGTTTTTGGTGGGTGGCTTTGTCACGGTTAAAATTGAGAGACTGCTGGAGGACGTTAGGCAGAAATGCATGGTTGAAACAACCTACAATGTAGCTAAATTGAAACGATTCTCCTCGGGGGGAAAAAAGCAGGTCGAAATTACACAACGGCGGCGTTAAGACTTTCTCACACGAAATTTTAAATTTCTTTTGAGCATTTGAAAAACTGAAATGAAGCAAAAACGCCACATCTGAATGTTTCTAGAAATATCTTTGTGAAATATATATATATATATATATATATATAGTTACAATTAAGAATAAAAAAATCAAGACTAATGACATGCAAATGCATCAGACACCCCAGGGATAGTTTTTGTTTTGTTATTTTAGCACTCTGAGATTTGTTTGTACAACCTATGACAACATCATTTGCCAAAAACATTTTTCTCTTATCCTCATAAAGTGCCAAATTACAGCAAAAATATTCCTAGGGTGATTTGCATGACGTTCTTTTGACCCTAAACCGGGAGCGAGCTGCACAGGAGAGGAGAGCAAACAGTGCTGCAGTAGTTAGGAATAATGTGGCTCGGAGAAGAACGACACATGCTCTTTTGCTTTCCTAAAATGATTATGCACAAGAAAATTGTCTTTCTCGTTGTTCTTTGCAGAACTTTGCACTAATTCTTTAGGACACGTACGCCAGCGAAGTGGCAGCAGGGCCTGCATCAGTTCTCTGTCAGATCAACTTCTGCAACTCAAAGTCGGAAAAAAAAAAAAAACTTGATCTTTTCTATATAATTTAAGAACTAAACCCAATAACACTATTAGTGGGCCGGTGGTCCCCTTTGATAACAATTGTGTAATCAAATACACATTAAGCCTGTGAGAGAGGTGTTCCAGGGGGAGGGACTGACTCGGATGGCTGGCCCCAGCCGTGCCGTTTTTGGGGAGGCAGGAGGTTCATTCGCAGGTGGACTGAGTCGTGTGCCTTTTGCCTTGATTGATGACTATTATTTAGTCATCATTTGGAGGTGGGCTTTGACTCTCCCCCTGCCCCCGTTGCGGTGTTTCTGTTTGCCATCTTGCTTTAAACTGCTCACAGTAATCATGGCTCATTGTTTGGTTAATAAAGAAACCCTCGGGGGAAATGGGGAATGATGTTTCAGTCACTGCGCCAAACCTTACTTCCTTGGGAAATTCCACTGTAATTTATAGGCGGCCCTTGGGTTCGGAAAAAAATACTTATGTAACCTGCAGTTAGTCAATTAAGACTTTTATTTTTGCGGGCCCACTTCCTGT
>NW_015112839.1:0-1538 GCF_001443285.1 Poecilia latipinna
TGTTGATTGTCTGAGAGCCCTTACACATGAATTGCCCCATATGGGGTTTGAACCAATGACCTCAGCATTACCAGCACGGTGCTCTAACCTGCTGAGCTAACTCACTTACCTTACAAACTGTTGAGTTTCCATGGATTTAAGAAGAACTTACATGATTTTACCACAATGGAGATTTGATAAAAGTGCTTATATTCCAATGTTTTTCAAAACAACATACATAATATTTTATTTTCCAGAGATTTTGTATTTTGAAGTGTTGATATTATTTTTGAACCATTTTTAATTTTCAAGTGTTGATTGTATTTCAGAGATATTTCTTATTTTAATGTGTTAATTTTATTTTTGAACCATTTTTTATTTGTAAGTATTGATTTTATTTTATAGCCATTTAGCCAAGTCTCTGTAGAACCATTTGTCTCNATCTTGACCGACAACATAAAAAAATCGGTCATGTAATATTTTTATCCGTGAAATATTAATGGCCATTTAGCCGCATTTTATGCGGTTTAGTTAATATTCACCGTGAATCCTGATCCCATCACAAATTAAGCAGATAAATGTATCTACATTTTTCTCCGTAGTGTCAAAAACCACTGACTGAGGCCCCAATAACTTTTAATAAATTAAATTAAGCGAATTTACTTAAATTAGCATCACTTCACCCGCTGGGGTCTGAACGTATTTCCTCCTGGTTCCCATCTGCAGAAAAATCTGCGCTAATTCATCAGTCAGTTGGATCTGTCTGATCCAAACAGATCAACTGAACTCTGAGTGTTTTACCCTGTGCGGTCCGGTGTGCGCTTTTACCAGGATTATTTATTTATTTATTTAGCGTGGTTTCGCTTCTCCGAAACGGACAGATGTTACGTCTGCAGCTCCTCCAGAGTGCCGCTCTCCTGGGTAACGTGAACCCAGAAGGCTCCATTTGTTAAATCCGCTGGATGAGTTACTTCCAGCGGTTTCTTTCTAATTCCGCAGTGGTTGAGCAGCGGACTGCGCATGTTACAGTCTAATTAACTTTTGCATCGTCATGTATTTCCTCAAGATAAACTGCCGGCTCATCAAATGGATTAACACAACGTTGCATTCTCTTTAGTTTTCTCTGGTCTGTAATGGAGACTTGAATTTAACGCGCCATTTCAACAAAAGGTTTGTAATGCGCTTCCTAACCATTTTTTATTTGTAAGTATTGATTTTATTTTTTAGCCAAGCCTCTGTCTCTGCTAATGACATCTTCAATACATTTTTTTGTATCCCAGGCTTAGTTTATGGACTGAACAGACAGAAACAGTTACCATTATACATTTTGAACTGTTGATTTTATTTTTGAACCATTTTTTTAATTGTAAAATGTTGATTTTATTTTTGAACCATTTTTTATTTTAAAGTGTTGATTTTATTTTTGAACATTTTTTTTATTGTAAAATGTTGATTTTATTTTTGAACCATTTTTTTATTTTTTTTATTTTGAACTGTTGATTTTATTTTTGAACCATTTTTTATTTTAGAGTGTTTTATTTTTATTTTAGAGTGTTGAT
>NW_015112839.1:7787-37869 GCF_001443285.1 Poecilia latipinna
GTCCCTGCGTCCATCGGTGCCTACTCGTGTCAGAACAATCTGACCATACAACATGGACCCGACTGAACAGGACCCCGCTGCAGCCTTGAGGGACGTCTTAAGCCGACAAGGAGTGGTGTTAGGGCAAAGCGTTCATCGGCTCACTGGACTAGAAGCGGCCAGCCAAACTCTCCATCAGGAAATCGCCCAGTTGTCCGCACAGGTAGACAAACTAACCTCAATGCTTTCCCCCAGTCAAGGACCGTCAGACGCCTCAGCGGCTGCTGCTGCTCCTCCACCCGTCTCACCGGCCGAACCTCCTGCTCTCCCCGCTCCGGTAAATTCTCGAGGTCCGTATGTTCCTGATCCTCCTCCATTCTCAGGTGAACTGTCTAAATGCCGGGGTTTTCTGTTACAATGTCGGATGGTATTTAATCAGCAACCTAGGGCTTTTGCCTCCGATTTATCCAAGATATATTATGTCATGGGATTGCTGAGGGACCAGGCTTTAGCCTGGGCGCTGGCGTTTGACACAACTACACCGTTAACCTCCCTTACCTTTAAACGGTTCTCTGAAGAATTAAGCACTGTGTTTGATCACCCGGATCATGTTGGGGATGCCTCCAAACGCCTGCTGAAACTTCGCCAAGGCTCCCGTAGTGCAGCCGAGTTCTCAGTGGAGTTTCGCACACTGGCTGCTGACACAAAATGGAACGACGAAGCGCTCAAAGGAGTGTATTATCACGCCTTAAATGAAACCTTAAAGGACGGCCTGGCCGTCAGTGATGATGCCAAGGACTTGAACTCACTAATCACAATGTCTATCCGTCTTGACAACAGGCTTCGTGAGCGACGCCGGGAGCGGCCCGGCCAGCCTGCCTCCGCGCTTCCTCGGCTGTTTCCGCCTGCTGTGGAGCGCAGCAGCGCCACCCCTGTTTTTCCGCCGGTCCAGTCACAGGCTCCAGCGCCCCCTGATGACGAACCCATGCAAATAGGTAGAACACACCTGACTGCCACAGAAAGACAGAGGCGTCTCCAAACTGGTGACTGCCTCTATTGCGGTAAGCCTGGGCACAGAATCTCCAACTGCCCTGTTCGGCCAAAAGACAAAGCTCATTAGAGGTGGGGACTCTAGTGAGCAGCACGGGAAGTCCCCAACTCTCTACTAGTCGCCTACTAATTGATGTTAAGCTTTGTCACCAGTCTACTTCCCACTCATTAACTGCCTTGATTGATTCTGGGGCTGAGGATAACTTTATTGATGAAGGCTTGATTAAAGAACTGAACATTCCCAGTGAACCCCTCAGCTCACCGTTATCTGCTAATGGTCTTAATGGTGCTCTCTTGTTTTCAGTCACATGTCAGACACCCCCTCTGCTGATCACATCAGGTAACCACAGGGAGGTTCTCCAATTTAAGGTTATCCCATCCTCCAGTTTTTCCATGGTGTTGGGTCATCCATGGTTGAGACTTCATAATCCCCATATTGATTGGGTCACAGGAAGGATAGTTAGCTGGAGTCTGTCCTGTTCTAATAACTGTCTTCGTGCTGCCCAGCCTAACTGTGGGAGTCTTTGTGACAGCCCGGACCCCCCTGATCTGTCATTGGTTCCTCCTGAGTACCACAACCTAGCTGCCGTTTTCAGTAAGTCCCGAGCCCTCTCACTCCCCCCTCATCGACCGTACGACTGTGCGATAGAGCTCCTGCCTGATGCTCCGCTGCCTAACAGTCGCTTGTTCAGCCTGTCCAAGCAGGAACATGAGGCCATGGAGGCCTACATCAATGACTCGGTAGCAGCTGGTATCATCCGCCGCTCGTCATCCCCACTAAGTGCCAGTTTCTTCTTTGTAGGAAAAAAAGATGGTACATTACGCCCATGCATTGACTATCGGGGGTTAAATGAAATCACCATCAGGAATAAATACCCATTACCCCTGATGTCCACAGCTTTTGAACTGCTGCAAGGGGCAACCATTTTCTCCAAATTGGATTTACGAAATGCCTATCATCTAGTCAGGATAAGGGAGGGAGATGAATGGAAGACGGCTTTTAAGACCTCTATCGGCCACTTCGAATACTTGGTGATGCCTTTTGGCCTAACCAATGCCCCTGCTGTTTTCCAGGCCTTCGTTAATGACGTTCTGAGGGATTTCTTAAATCATTTTGTATTCGTTTATTTGGATGACATACTTATTTTCTCACGGACCAAGGAGGAGCATGTCAGCCATGTTCGTCAGGTTCTCCAGAGGCTGCTGGAGAACAAACTGTTTGTTAAAGCTGAAAAGTGCCGTTTTCATCTTTCCACAGTTGACTTCCTGGGGTTTGTCATTGAGAATGGACAGATCAGAGCTGATCCTGCCAAGACTAAGGCAGTGGTGGAGTGGCCAGAACCCAGTACCCGTAAGCAACTTCAGCGTTTCCTGGGTTTTGCAAACTTTTATCGTAAGTTCATTAAGAACTACAGCATTGTTGCCCAGCCATTAACTCGCCTCACTTCCATTAAGCAGCCCTTCTCATGGCCACCAGAAGCAGCAGTGGCCTTTAAGGAGCTCAAACAACTGTTTTCCTCCCCACCAGTTCTCATTCACCCTGATCCTGAGAAACAGTTTGTTGTAGAAGTGGATGCGTCAGCCACTGGGGTAGGGGCAGTTCTGTCCCAGCATTCGGGCCCTGCACACAAGCTACTGCCTTGTGCCTTCTTTTCCAGGAGACTCTGCCCTCCGGAACTAAACTACTGTGTGGGGGACCGGGAGCTGCTAGCAGTTAAGCTGGCTCTGGAGGAGTGGCGTCATTGGCTGGAGGGGTCCACTCAACCATTTATAGTCTGGACTGATCACAAAAACCTATCCTACATTCAGTCTGCAAAGAGGTTAACTCCACGCCATGCTAGGTGGTCATTGTTTTTCTCAAGATTCAACTTTGTCTTAACTTACAGACCTGGCTCCAAGAACTGCAAACCCGACGCACTCTCTCGTCAGTTTGAACCGGAGACTCTGAAAAAGGAACCAGAGAGTGTCTTACCGGCTTCATGTGTGGTGGCTACGCTCTCCTGGGAGATCGAACAGTTGGTGAGGCAAGCTCAACCCAAACAACCTACCCCTGTGGACTGTCCTCCCAACCGTTTGTTTGTCCCAGAAAGTGTTCGTCCTAAGGTTCTTCAGTGGATCCATGCTTCCAAGTTTGCCTGCCATCCTGGGGTCCATCGAACTCTCACCTTATTGCAGTCATTTCTGGTGGTCATCCATGGCTCAAGACACCCGTCAGTGTCATAATGTGTCTCTATTTCAACTCATTCTTGACCATAAAATATAACGATTATTATGTTTGTGTTGAGAATTTCTTTAGGGAAAAAAAATCTTAAAAGAGGCCCTTAAACTTGTCACACTTGTCATCTTGGCAGATTTTCGGCCAACGGATGCAACGTGTGACATCCAAAGCTGTTGCTGCTTTAATGTGCAAACATTACTGTTTGAGCTCTTCTGGCCTGATCCAGCACTCTCCCCTCTGCCTCTTGAAGAGTGGTGACCCAGAGCTGTGTGCAGTTACACATCTCTGATCCTGTAATTAAAGTCATTTCAGTGCCTAGTAAAACCATAATTGGAAGCAGCTGTTTATTTGTTTTGTCTTTTGCTCTCCCAGTCCACATCATGACCAATCTGACATTTGCAAAAGCATCTCTGAAGCTCAAATAGAAACTGTTTTCAACAAGCATAAACCTGTTTGGTCCGAATTACACTTGCCTGTAACCGGGAGCCAGCAAAAAGTGGAGCACTAACATGTCTGGCGTCCTCTTCCTGTAAACCTCATGGTTCCAACGGCCACAGCATTTGGCAAACAAACAAGAGGTCCAGCTGTGCAGCGAGCCAACCAACAAAGACAAAAATGAAAATAGATGCAATTGATGAGAATAACAAACATACGGATATGCTGAAATGGAGATATAAAGGTAACTAAAAGCTCACTGACAGAAAAGAAAACAACTAGATGGTGAGAGATTGGAGTTGAATTCATGCAAACATTTCCCAGAGGCAGCCACATTGTGGAAAAATATAAACACGCTTCCTCTGTTTTAATGGATGGGGATTCAGACGCAGAGGGTTTATCTTATTGTATTTAGAACCTTTTATTTTCAGTTATGTTCAGGCTTGTGGCAAACAGTAATTGAAGGAAAATGATGAGCATGGGCCCCCAAGAACGCTGCTGAAAGAATTATGTCACATTTACAACTCTGAACACCATAGTCCATACCACAGTGATCACTTGAGATAAAAGTACCAATGACAAAGTCAGTAATTCAAATGTTAGAATATTATTAGAGCTTTTATATGACTATTTATCTGCTGACAAGAAAAAAGTCAGACCAAATAGGAGCAGCAGCTTAGAGACCTATTAAAACGGCACCCAAACCTGGGATTTATAAGCCATCTGTGGAATGCACCATTTGTTTGTAGTTCATGATAGTCAAGATAAATTGCTAGTAACAAAAATGTAGTAAAAGAAATTATATGAAACAACTTGATCGCATTATGCTCATGTTTTAATCAGCATTGTTACTTTTATGTGCACGGGGACCGGCTTTCTTTTCTTTCCAAACAACTGTGTTTCCAAAAAAGTCCACATAATTCTGACAAATGCTGCAAGAATCGTATAAGTTTAACTTTTCTCCAAATTACCTGTCCTTGTTTTACCCTTAAGGATTTAACTGCACTGCCTTACAGATATCGAGCAGCCAAAAATATCTGAAATTCGAAGCCTCAAATCTCTGCTCTAAATTGATTCTGCTTCTCTTTCTCTCCCATCTATAGCTACTAGCATACTTACAAGAGGTGAGACCAAGTCATTATTTTCCAGGTCACAAGTAAGTCAAGTTTTAATTCCAAAGTCTAAATCCCAAATAAAGGCATGAAAGTTCAAAGTCGAGTCCAAAGTCAAGGCATGCAAGGTTCAAACCATGTGGAAGTCCCAATCTTTTAGTTTGGTTTTGATGGAAAATTTGTAATTCACATCACATTTTAAGGAAAATGTATTTGTTGATCGACCTCCAGATGCAAACAGTGATAAACTTGCCAAATCCTCTCTGCTGATGCAAACGTTTGGTGTTGTTTATTAGATTTGATGATAAAATCTGGAGAAACAAAACACTTTGGCAGTTTAACAATTCATTCATGTAGCCAACAGTCTGCAGCTTGGTCAAACACTGCTGTGGGATGCAGCGTCATTCTTCAACCAGAATTGTCATGAATGTGGCGATGTTGGTATAAACAAGTTGAAGCCACATGTAGTTAATAAGGGTTGAGGTAAGAAATGCAGACTTGCCCCTCCACTCACATAGTTTGGAGGCAGTTCCTGTTAAACCCTGCCCTGTGGGATCAAGCAGTGGGGAAAAAATGAGTTCTTGTAGCTGAAAGGTCAAACCCAAGGGGTCAGAGTGCGTCTACTCCAGCATTACAAACACATTTTAAATGAATATTGGCTATGTCTTGCAATTTCACTCATCATTGAGAATACAAAAATACAACAGAACAGAATTATTACAACCTGTGTTTTGCTCACCCCCGGAGGTCAGATCAGCATTCACTACTCTAAAAAAAAAGCCAGTCTTTACATAATAACCCTTCATTTTTATTCTGTTTTCCCTGTGATGGTCATTGTTTGTTTTCCTCCTGTCTGTATACATTACATTTCACAGACTATTGCTCTGTTCCCACATAATGACCTGCAGGATCTGCTGTCTGATTTGCTATAAAATGTGAGGAGACATGACAGTGAAAATGACTTTCAATTCAACTGTGGAGAGAAGAGCTCCAAGGAAAAACACACAGCAGATAAATAACAAATAGAGAAGCAGACTCTGCTATCAAGACACGCAATCATGATGCAACCGAGCAGCACAGCAGCAGAAAATACACGATTAAAGTTATCTGGGCAATCAAAACAGAGGAGGTATTTTAGGTTTGAACTGTGTTTTATAAAATTACATTTTGTCAGATACTGTAGCTGGATTGTAATTGTGCTTGTTTTCATTTAGGAAGATTTATTCTAGTCTTGATTGATACTGTCATTCAAAATGTATTTTACGGTAAAACGATATTTTTGCAAACTGCAAACTCCAATAGGCTAAGTAAGATATATTTTAAATACAGTTTAGATCGTTTTTCTGCTGACTACAATATATTACATTTCTCAAAAAAGAATAGACTTGTGTTTTACCACAAACGTGCAATTATTTTGAATGCTATTTATGTATTTCTTTTAAACTGGGAAAAATCTGCACTGACATGCTGTAATGTTTTTTTTTTTTTTAGTTTTAGCCAAATGACCCAAGAACAACAACAATTCGATTTTAAAGAGAGAGAAAAGCCGCTTATTGTGGAGTCAGTAGTGACGACGATCAAGTGCACTTCTCGATCTTTGATTCCTTTAACCAGGACTGCTCTGGGGCTCATATCCGAAATGCCACAATAGCTGCAACGACGCAGGATGATTTAATATGTTTCTGTCTGCCAGACCCCAGGAGCCAAGAAGAGACAGAGAAAACAGGCAGCTATTCTAATGTGTGCTTGGCTCTCTTCCTTAACTCGGCTGCAGCTAGCATGGATAGGGAAAAGATGGTTTTTATATGTATCTATTTCTGAGTGGCGGCAGATGTTCCGATCCTCCAGCAGCTCTCTGTTCCGGGGGGAAATCAGAGAAAACTACGCACTATAAAATTAAACCACTGACACTTCACTGGGCCTGAAACCAAATAGGGCCGGCAGCTCTGGCAAGCTGGAGCCAATCCATCATTTCTCATTTTTAGAAGGTTCCATCTGTGCTAACTTTCATTAACACTGGCTGTTTCTACACAGAGATGTTTTATTACACATAAACATACAAAGTCCAGCCGTGTTTGAATCAGATGAAAACCCACCAGGGCAGTCGGACAACATGTAAAATGCTTAAAGTTACATTGTAATCTGATTTTATCTTAGCTGATTTTGGTGTCTTTGTGCATGCTGCATGCAGAGAAGTAACGTCTCAGTTTCCTCTGGAAATCCTGAACTATTCCATGAAACCAGCAAACTTATCTCAATAGGTGTTGCAATCCTCTATAATCTGATCCAGGTGTTGCATGTCAATAATAAATGAAAGGAGCACTAGACAGGAGCCTTGAGAAACACCGCTTGAGCACCGATTTGCAATTGCCCAATGACAGAAAGGAGTCGAGAAGTGATGCCTCCAGTCATAGTGACAGATAATTTATAGCTGAGATGAAGTGTGTCAGTAACATGAGCCAAAAATATGTGGAGCTTTTTCTTTTGGGACACAAAGTAACTGACAGTATATTTTAGTGAAATGGTGCAGTTCTGACTTCTCTTTCATGATTTTACTTGTAATGCTGACAAAATAAGCACTTATGTTGCTTTTGAAACTCACATTGTTTATCTGCATGCCTAGCAGATCTTGCTTTCATCTTACTTCAGCAGACATTCATTATGACACAACTGGATGTAATTTGGCATAATGAGGTATGTTTGCAAAGATTTTGAGACTCTTAACATCTCAAGCTGTAGATGTTGGTGTATGATAGTAAAATATCTTCCCTTAACATCGTAAAGTGAATAACGTTTTAGGATTGTTGGCTTCTGTTTGTCTTTATGGTTATTAGCATTTTGGCATGTAGTAAATTTGTGGCTAATGATAATCAGAAATGGTTTACAGTGTTATAAACCATAGAGGAAAATCAAGTGTTCATAAAATAAGACTGAAAAGGACAAAGGGAAGATTGTTTTTTTTTAAGCAAACAGACTGCAGCCTGAAACACCTTGCAGAATTTACCACCTATAAAAAGTAAAGAAAATGTTCATATAAAGATTGAAAGTAATTAGTTTTGTGCATAATACTCATCACAAATGACTAACAGTTTTCAAGGAAAACTGCCAGTATTTATGATCTCCATGGATATGCCTTATAATTTTAGTGACTGTAGTCGATATGTTTCCATGTTTCACACTGTGACCTTTTAGCCTCTAAAACTGCTTGACTAGTAGCCGACAGACACCCAGTTGAACCTGGATAAGGGGGTTAGGCCTCAGGCATTAAAAAAAGAGTAAAGATCAAAAGAGACCCAGCAGCGGACAGAGCGTTCAAGCAGGTAGACTGGTGGAACAAAGCTTTTTTAATTACCCTTTTAATTGCCCCTTTAACAGTACGAATTAGCATTTTAATGACGGGGATGTAATTAGGGTGGAAAAGGCTACGGAGCTGCAGGCTGCTAATAATGCCTCTCAGCTCAGAGATCACAGCAACAGGAGACAAGAGCAGCTGCACCTGAGCGCCAACACACACTGTTCCACTCAACCAAAAATGAACAGATGCTGCATATACACATGCATACGCAGCATGCACAGACTCTCACCCAGACGTATAGCTGTGGCTGTCTGAAGACAAAGCATTTTTTGAGAGGCTCCACCTTATTGCCGTTAAATGCTCCGATCTCACCGCAGGCGCTTCTATACAATATATTGGGTATTTTTGGTCACACAATACAATCGCAACACTTGATTCTGAGGGATGGTTTTTGTGGAGAAAAAAAATAAGGTGATGCAAAAATATTTCATGTTTTTGGTCAGTTACAATAACCACAACTATTTCTATTTTTTATGTAAATGTAAAATATAATGAGAAAGATACTTTGACAGAATTAAATATTTCTTTCCTCAAATTTAGAAGTTTACATCCATTTCCTTGTTTGCTACTGCTTCAAATGCATAGAGCATAATTTTTAAAATAATTTTGGTGATCCTACAGATGAAATGTTTAAAATGGATTGTTCTAATTCAAATGACCAACAGCTACAGAAAGACATTTTCTATGGATTATGTTTTGATTCGTTTTTGTTGTTTGCATATGCAATATGTCTGATATTTAGTTATATCACACACTGAACACACCGATTGTGATATAAATCCTACGTATTGGTCACTTAAAGACAATACACAGGAGCACAAAACAGAAATACACAAACTGGAACAAAGTTCTTTTTTTTCTTTCCATATGGATCCGCCCAACAATTCAATCATGTGCACAATATCCTAGGATCCAAATTACAGTTCTCAAAGAATTTCTTCAATTTTTGCTGAAAATATCTGTCCTTTCATCAGTAATGTCCAAGTTTTATACAAACAAAGACGCCTTGTAGACTTTCATATTGCAATAGAGGGAGGTTCATTTCAAAGCCACTTTAACAAATGTTCTTCCTTTGCACCATTAAAAGTGTTGGAATAACTTCTTCCTGCTGTGATAAAGACTCAGGAATACTTCAGCTAGTTTAGATGTGGATGATCAACTGGTTTACTTATTTCTTTACTGATGTTTACGCATACTGTCCTTCAGAGAATCTGAGTGACGCTGCATTCCCTCAGACAATGGAGCCTTGTTCCAGTTTGGATCTCACATTTAGGACAGTTTAGGGAAACTCCACTGTTATACTTACTGTAAATATATCAGCAAGTTGGTTCATGTCTTGTTTATTTGCTGAGCCCTGTCTGTTCCTCAGGCACATAACTGCCCTCTTACTCCGCCAACAACAACTCATGTTGTTGCTATCGCTTCCAGACAAGGGTAGGTCAGTTCTTTTAGAGAAATACATAAATTTGCAAGACAAAACTAACAGACGGTAACAAAAATCCCCAGATGCTCTGCATCAGCGCTCTCCTTGTTCCCAAAATCTGTCCTTGGTAATTACAGTCCAGGTTTTCGAAGCTAACTAATGTACATCCTGGTACTCACACTTAAAAATAAAGGCTTTTTGGTTTCTTGTTGCAGTCACTGGGGTTGCATAACTTTCCTGTTTGGTAAACTCTAACAGACTCTTCAGTTCAGCAGATGTACATACATGAACAAGGGTCAGTGTATTTGGATTAAAATTACCATGATAATTAGGTTAAAAGTTGAAAATATTAGCACCTCATCAGAAGAAATGACCAAGCATGGAGTTTTTTTTTTTAAAGAGGCAATTGTATTCAATAGGCGAACACAGCTAATTGTCGTATTTCTGACAAAAAAGAAAATAATAATAATAATATTATATTTTATATTTTCCTATTAATTTATTTTTGTGATAAAAGAAAATAATCTCTTAAAAGGCTGATTGCAATAATAAAAAAATGCTGAAATCATGAATCAAGCAGCACCACATAATTGGAAACTAAAACTTGAAACTTGTGATTTTCACTTGTTATGGTAAAAAAAAATCTCTTATATGCAATGTAAAGCATTTAAAATGTACTTAAAATTCAAAAGCACACACACACACACACACACACACCCACACACACACACACACACACACACTACAGGAAATCCCCCATTAGTGCATCAAACATCGGAAAGCTTTGATGACCTTGGCAGCTACACCATCCTGTAGCAGTTCACATGCAAAGCCTGAAGAATAGAAAATGAAAGTTGTTTGGCTAAAGGCTTTCCAGCTAATTAAAAGACTAACGTAGTGTAGCTTCCATGTGACCATTTAGATTCATTTGGCACTGATGCAAACGGAAAGAGCTGTGCATCTCATTATGAAATGACGGCGAGGATCAAATTAGCGATCATCAGTGGAGCTGCTTTTAAATGCTTATCATCATGTCCCTGTTTGTGCATGCTCAGAAAGCTGTTCACCTGTCCAGGCATCATTTTGCAGAACATGTTCTCGTAACAGCTGGTTCCTCAGGGAAATTTGATTTAAATAATCTCCCCTAATGAGACACTGCTCAGGCAGTTGGTATTATATGACAGGGTTAAATAGTAAGCAGTATTCATATTTGTGTGCAAGTAACCTTTAAAACTGGGTACTAAAAATTCAAATATGTAATTCTGCAATTCTAAAATGCAAAATGAGTTTTAATATGCCTGTTATTTATTTATTTATTTATTTATTTTTGTAATTTGTTACTTTATTCAACAACCTGCTATCTCCACTTGTATTTTGCTCTTTGCTGGATGCAAGTATTAGGTGTCAAATGCCAGTTTTGTTCAAATGCCCAAAATGTTGATTTTATTTTTATGAATACATTTTTAATTGAGTCTTTCAGCAAATAATTACCAAAATATCCTCAAATGTTTCATAGAAAACTGTCTTGAAAATGTCTGTATCAGTTGTGATATATTTTATGAGTTAAAATATTTTTTTAATTTAACTTTAAATGCTAACATAGCATGAAATGCATTTAGTCTTTAGCATATTTAAATATATTTTTATTAGAACTTGACATTTCTTGTGTTAAACTTAATTTTATCTAGCTTATCAGTCTTGCAGTGTGACAATATTTATACAGATGTTTTCTCAAAAGAATCTAATAAGCAGTTGATCTTTCAAAGTAATATGCGTAATAATAATTCCTCCTGTGGGTTTTTGTATTTTCTCTCTTTTTTTTTAGCTGGAGTTCTATTATTTTATCAGTTCGTATTGGCAACAAAAATAGCAACTCAGAGCGTCACGATTTCTGCAGCCTTCTGCAGAAATCGTTTACTAATTCATTGCTACTGTAAATCTCGAACCCTCTTTAGAGATTGCACATGTCGGGATTGCTTGACCAAAGCAATTAGATGAAGGTGGTGCAAACACAGAGAACAGCAACGTCTTTGTGCAGCGTTACCGCTGTGAGAAACAAGAGGGTTTCTCTGTGCTGCTCGAGTCGCCCGTCCTAATTATTTTTCCCAGAGCTGAGGTCACATTCCTCATGGCCTAATCATGGAGTGAGAAGAGCTTGTTATTAACAATCTGAAGACAAACAAACTTAATAGCGAATAGGGAGGGGCTTTTTTTTTTCCAGCTTCCCCTTCCCTTTTAGCTAATGCCACAATGATCAAACTTAAACAAGCAAATCTAGAAACTTATGGAGGAAAATAAATAATAGATCATTTTGATATTTTAACCATGAGAGTTCTTACTTTAGAACAACAGAACAGCTTTTTTTCTCTCTCTCTCTCTTCCCCTGAGGCATTCAGAACTGTGTCATGATGACACAGCAGGCAATAATGCTATTAGCAGACTATTAGTGTTATTTGATGTGCATACAGAAAGCCTTCAGCAGATGGTTTAGTGATGCTCAGGGTATTAGGCCTGTTGTCATGGTGAACACAAAAGGCTCCAGCAAACTGTTGGGGGAAATTATTGTGATAATAAGCCTCTCTTGTCCTAATGGGTTTGTTTCCAGTAATGACACAAACTGAGCATTCAAAAGAAAGAAAAAAAAAAGCAATCAGGAACACATACATTCAGATACTTTCCTTTCTACAAATAAAAATGTGAAATGTCTGCTGTGTTTATGTCTTTTGTGTTAATCTAATGTCCTAAAAAATTGTGCAAGCGATTTCTGCATGAGCAAACCAATGTGCTGTATCGGTAGCTGCTTGTCAGGCAGAACAAAGAATACACAAACAGCTTCAGGATAATATTTAAGAGGATGATTGTTAAACTTCAGAAGAAATTCAAATAAGTCAAACATTACAGGTAAAGAGTAGGAGTACAATGGTTATCACCAACTGGACTGGAGGCAGCAAAGCTGTGAAGCCGTCTACAAGAAGGGACAGAGCAGACTGTTCTTCAAATCTAGAAGAACTTAAGTTTGTCATTGTGGCAGTATTCATACAAAAGCTAAATATATATATATATAAAAAATATGATAAAATGGGCTTTTTCTGTTCTGGGGTTTATTTTTTAGCTCTGGATCTGATTTTGGCTCTGATTCCCTTACTGCCCACAGCCATCACCATAACAAATTCTGAAAAAAAGAAAGAAACTTACAACAATATTTATTTCCCTTTGTGAATAATACATTGCTTTGAAATTTGATTACGGTACATATCAGTGTGTCTCCTTGTGAAATAGTCTTAATCTTCCAGCAAGATAACTTTTTAAATGTGAGGCAGCCATGTTGGATTTTGAATTCAAAGTACCTCCAACTATCTCAAAACTTAAATTCTGAGAGCCAACAAGGTTAAATGCTTTTAAACAGGAGGCGAGAAACTTAAAGTTACCTGTTAAAATGGATGTTCAGTATAAAACCCCATATTTACACCTGGTTGTCAGTGTGTGTATCCCAGTCTCCATGTGTAAGTTGTAACTTAGGTAAGTTGTCATGATGTTAATTTATTGTTTGTTTAATTAAATGCTAAGGGTGAAGGACCTGGTGACCGCGTGTCTTTGCTTTGTAACCAGCTCAGATGTGCTCATTTAATCAAACTCGTTGTAACCAATTAGTGAGGAAGTGTGTGTACTAGCGCACAAAACAAAAACAGTACCAGTGTGAGTCTTTGAATGACCTTCTAGGCAATACTGAAAGACTGAGATTGATGGAGGTGAAGCAGGAGGGGAACGGTGGGATGATTCAACTCGTACGTTTCAGTTTTCTGGAAGCGCTCCACTCGTGAGTTGGCATCTCCCACAGAGATATACAAAACACACAAGTTTTCCTCAAAATGAAAGGTGTTTTGTAAGGTTGATTTCTACCCATACATTTGCTGTCTTTCTGAAAGGATATGCCTCTTAAATCTTAAAAGCAACACAAGAGCTTCCTGTAAATGTGTTACTCTCACCACAACAAGCAGGGAAAGATGATTTCTGGCAACATTTGTCAAATTTTAAAACACATGCTACCCTCTATTTTACTTTATTGTTACGTAGATTTGGAAGTAAGTGTTTTCTCTTTCACACGTGGCTAAAATATCCCACCCACCTAAACGAAACAAATTTAATGTGTTCCACGGTTTATCTCGCATCCGCAGAGGTTATCTGAGGACCAAAACAAAGCAACAACACAAACTGTATCACGCACAATAGCGTCCAATCTGTCTAGATAACACAGTCGCATCTGACACACTGCTCATACAGTGGCCTCCATCACACATTCGCTTTCACACATTTTTCTTCTTCTTATCAAATTTGATATTTTACGAGGCACTCTCTTCCCCGTTTACAATGGCGAAGCCGATTCTGCTGAAGGTCACCTCGACATCCAAGCTGAATGAATGACATTTAGAGTACAATTTCTTATTTTTCCCCATTTCCTTTGAAAGCTGTTACAGTACATGAACAGAACATGCACAAATCCGGACTGCATATTTGTACATGTTGCCTTGCAGACGGATTCCAGGTTTTTTTTATTTATTTATTTATTTATTTATTTATTTATTTATTTATTTTTGCTTTAGTGCAGTTGGTTGTAACTACAGTAGCAACCAGATCACCAGAATCCAAAGGCTTTCCATTAATGTGCATTTGTGATTTAGAAGCAAATTTAAATAAAATCAGCAGAACTATGACATAACACACGATAACACTACTGAGAATAGCAATTTAGTATTCAAGTAGGGAATGTATTGTCAAAAGAAGAGGAACTGAAAGTAAAAAGAAACAAAAACTTTACCATGACAGTATTAGCAGAAAAACTGCACTTAGAAAAAAAAAAAACACAAACCTGAGAGAGTTCAAACTTAAAGGGACTTATTATCCCTGAAGACAGCGTCGTGTATCTTGAAAAAGTAAATCCATAATTGAAGACTGTGTCTAAAGCGTGGTTCACAGAGTGAGCAGAACCAGAAACATGCTGAGAGAAATGAAAAGGATGTTTAGAAACTCTTTAATAAAATTAAATCACAGAAAGGACTCTGTATGATTATTCACTGAAAATTTAATTTCAAAGATTATAATTGTAGAAAGATTAATCATAAGCCTCCTATTATTCATAGCTGGATCATAGAACGAGCAATTATAACTTCGGGAAATAACCAAAGTTGAAAACATCTAAACATCGATTCACATGATTTATTGTAGCAACATTTAATTATTTGGAGATCAATTCACGGAATGGGTTTGTTAAGATGTGGTTTGTAGAATCTGATTTGGATTAAGGACATAACAATCCTGTTTAGCAATTTATGTAGATTTACAGATGACACTTGTGTTTCTGATATGAAGGGATGGTATTTATTTTCTAACCCTTTTGCAAAAGGACATGTCTCTTTGTGCGCCTATCCAGGTTAATCAAGTCATCCCTGTCCTCATGCCTCTCCCTATCTCTCCTCCGGAGCCCTGACCTTTATCTTCAGTTAAATCTTATTTGCCTTCAGGACTTTATAGGGTTTTCCACTCCTTCATAATCTATTTGTAGTGTCCTACAGACTTTTCATTGCTATGACATTTGACCAAAAGAAAAAAAAAAAAAAAAACATGGTGAGCTATTTTATCCCCAACATTCGTTTGTGGTTGACTTTTAGTGAAGCACTTTGAAAACATTTGGATGAGATGGCTCAGGAGATCCGTTCTACTCCGGGGAATTTCCTCCGTTGTTGATGAAGATTACCTTCCCTTACCCTCACATGTGTTTCATTAAGCAGCTCCCAAAGGAGGAATCAAAGCTATGAAAAGGGGAAAAAAATGAACAAAACAGTAACTTTAAGTTCTCAGAAAGAGTTAACAATTAACCATTAATATCACACAATAAACTCTATCATTACTGGAAATCTTTCTTTATAATTTTTTGTCAGGAATTCACAAACAGGGGAAAACAGGTTCAAGAAACGCATTTACAATTCATTTGACACGTGGTCTTCTGTTAGCATCAGATGTATGCTCAGCCTTATGAAGCATTTGGTCCATTTGAACGAAAAAAGCATTTATCGAGCTGTTTGTTGTCATTGATCACAACCCAACTGAACACAAAGAGGGACAGAGACACGACAGGAAATAAGATGGAGGCTGCTGGAGCACTTTAAGAAAGCTTGAGCTGGTCACATGACCAGTTCAATTTAAAATATTAAAGATGGCTGTTTGCACAAACATATTGTAGTAACTTTGGTGCAAACAACAGACGTGCAAGAACGCTCCGCAGGCCTAAGCAGACCCCATGTGTTACCAGGCATCATGAACATGTAATAAAATGTATTCTTTGTTTTAAGTTGTATCAACAACTTTGGTCATGGCTGCTTAAAGATACAGGCCTTCAGTATGTTTAAATGACCTTCATATTTTTGCCCAAGACAAACAAGTTTTCAACATTTCTGGATACTTTTATTAACTGTTGTGTTCAAAATAAGTCTTATCGAAATGCCCTTAAATATCTTTACTATTTAACTTTATTTAGCTATTTTTTGCATTTCTGGATGTTGTTTGAGCTAAAAAAACAAAAAAAAGATGGTGGGACAGAAAATAAAATAAAAAATAGGACATTAAATTTTATTATTGGCTGACTAGCAAAAAGACATGTTCTTCCCTAAGTCTGCATGTTATTGGCTGATCAGCTTCTCTTGATGACTCCTTCCCAAGAAGCTAAAATGCACAAAATAAACAAACAAACAAAAAACAACAGCCAACAAATAGATCTTAAGTCGGATGGGTTAATATACTATTATTTAGTTAATAGTATGTTAATATGTTCAACATACCATGCAGCTAAACTAAGACGACATGATGAAAACTTAACTGAACTTAAAACTGCAATACTTACTAAATCTGTTTTTTTTTTTCCATTTTAGGAACTTTACAAAGGCAGCGTTCCAGACACACACAGATGGAGAGACTGAACTGGAAAACTCTGTGAAGCTCTCAATGTCTTCATTTAAGCTGAGATTCAAAAGAAATGGTTCAGCTGGGAAAGTTTGTATTTCTTGAACATTAATACCAACCTAACAGATTTATTTATATATTGCGACAACTCTTTCTTCTGTCTGCTGCCAAATGTACATGATAAATGATGTATTTATGGTGACCAGTCTAAAAAAATCAGTCTTCAAACTCAAAACAAATTTGCAGCAGTTAAGTGATTGATGGAGCTACAGCTGTTTCTTTTTGTTTACAAAATGGGACACTAAATGGTTCAAAGTCAGTTTGAGATGAGATGGAAGTTTATTTTAGTTGAATCATGACCTCTTGTCTAAACTGCAGCATAAAGTGACTGTTACCCATCATAACATCCACAGAAAGTGATGCACCGCAGCGTGAAAAAGACTCTGCAGGCTCTGCTGTGTGGATGGAGAGGAGGCAGCCGGTCAGTGTGCTGGGAACTGTGACATTCTTCAAGGCCAGTGTAAGATTAAAGACCAGAACTGTCGTCCCTCTGATCATATATTCACAAGATTCTCCATGAAGAATGTGCTTTTAAAGACAAACTGTTAGAAAACAGGGCTGCTATTTGTGAATATTTGTGGCAGCCCCAGTATGTGTATCAAATAATGTTCCATTGCTGAGTGAGACGATTATGCCCCAAGGAGATTTTGTCTTTTCTTTCCCCTTTCTTTCTTTCTTTCTTTTTTTCTTTGCTATTCTCATGTTTTATTTTGCATCTTGTTTGGCACTGCCATGTCCTCTTCACATGAAGGAGAAATGGGGCTCCTTGATTTTAACGTTACCTACGTAGACAGAATGTTCTGTCCACATATACGCTTAAAATAGGTTGTTGAACAATGGCAGCATTTTCAGAACAGTCCATAGAGTGCTTGTTATAATTCACCATGCTTCTGCTTGATGTGTGGAGTGTCATTTTAATCCAAGGCAACTGCGCTAGTAAGTTGAAGAGCAAAATTGAATCTTATAAATATTGTAATTGTATGATTAACCATATATTATTTTCATACCAAACCTTGAGCCATCCGCCACAAAGCTCTCTAGGGGCGTTCCACAAGGAGCTGCCCTTGGATCCTCATGTTACCACTTCATAATAATGATTGGCCATCTTATTTTCTAATTGTATTAATAGAAAGATGCTGTATTATTTTTTACATTCAATATAACACAGGTTGAAAATAAAAAAAAATCATGATCTAGATTCTAGATTGTGAGGGCATTTCTAGTTTTTCCTGGGTTTTCTTTTGTTTGTTTTTTTAAGAATATTTCCATAACTGATTGTTGCTTTTTATGTCGGCAAGGATAATTAATGACATTAAAAAAAATAAATTTTACTGTATTGTTTTGTTACAGTGCTATTGTTTAAATATTGATTCTTAAGTTTGGATCTTGTATTTATGCAGTGTGTTGCTGATTCTTTCTGATTTATTTTTATTGTGTCTGTAACATCAGAGACATGAAATAGCCTTTTGCTAACTCTAGGTAATGTGAGTAAGGTCATGGAATTCATGCAAATGTATTTACAAGACGCAAAATGTCACATTACTATGAGTTTGATAGAAAACTAAATTCATATTTGGGTGGTAAAAGACTAACAAATAGCAAAGACATAAACTCTATCAGTCCACTTCATCAGCTAATCATGTGTCTACTAGGATACATTTCAAATGAGATTCTGGAAAGCACATGAACAAACCAACCTGTCGAATGTCTGATACCTAAATCTGAAAGTTCTTGATGGGGTTAGGGAAAACTGAAAGTTTAATTTGAAGTGAATTTGGTGGATTGATAAAGTCAAAACAGATGATCTAACTCTAACTAGCTGTTAAACTCTCACACATTTAGGATTCATTTACTTCTTCAAAAAGCTTATGTTGAAATGATTTATTTTTATGACGAGACCCAACACTGTTACTAATAATACCTTCACAGAAAACCTAAACTAAATGTTTTGTATTTATTATTTTGATGCACATTTGTAGAGTTTAATAAGAGTTAAAGTTTTGGAACATCTGTTAATTATCTGTTGAGTGAAACACCAACAGATAACTTTATAAATAAATTGTTTTCTCTTGTGAGTGTTGTAGTCTATAGAAAAAGAAACTCCTGCTTCAATCATGCCTCATATTTCAAAAAGCCTGTTTGGTCAATGTCTGAGGTTTCACAACAAAATCCAGTTTTTTGGAATCAAACCATGAGTAAATAAGGATGACTCAATACTTCTGCACAGCTGTGTATTTATATATAGCGTGTGTGCGTGCGCGTGCGTGTGTGTGTGTGTGTGTGTGTGTGTGTTATACCCAACAGCCTTGGGCTCAGTGCAACCAGCCACATTTATGCAGAAATGAAAAATGTCAATAGAGCTTCCTTCCATAATATTGTCTATTTCACTGGCACATAACACTGTCCTTTGACTCATGGACATAAATTCAGTGGACACAGCACGGCGAACTGAATAATGATTAATGTAACTTTCATCTTGGGTTTGCTTCACTTGCTGTGGCCTTGGCTCCTTTAATAGTCATGGAACAGTGGAAAAATGTGATTCTGCTTGTCCTTCAAATAAAATGTTTCCATAATGGCTTCTCATTAAGGGATATATATTCATATACAGGCACATTCACTCCACCAATTGCTTTGCCCTTTTTATATCTTTCACAAGAGCGTTAATGAAGAACTCTGGTGGATCAGAGCTTTAAAGCACCTGCAAAACAGAATAAAATACCTCAGCTGCTGAGAAGTATTAATATAATTATCAAGGTTATATCAGGTTGCTTTTAATTCAATTGTCTCTCAACATTTCTCAGCTATGTCAGTCAATGCGCCTGCCTTGTCTTCAAAGCAACAGAAGACTTATCCATTCCAGCACCATTAAAACATCAATGTCTTATTTCTGCTAAATGGCAGAGGAAAGATAATTGGCATGTGTGCATGCATATTAATTAACTGATAATGAGACGATAAGGCCCCTTTCTACCTGCAGGTGTGGAACCACTAATCAATTGGCAGTGAAATGGGGTAAAAACTCTGCTTCTTTTATCCCACCACTGAAATTAAAAACCTATTTAGCAGCACGTTTTCCAACAAAGTGCTTTTCATTTATCTTCTCCAGCACATTATTCAATCACAGTTTCCATTTGTATAATGGTAATATTTTCATGTAATTTCCCGCTGCCTCAGAGATGGGTTTTTTTGATATGGCTTTGTAAAATGGCTATTCCATTCCAGCTCCATTCACTCGCTGGTAATAAACTTACAACCTATATTTCAGATTAAATGTCTTCAGCAAATGGAGCCAGTCTCGGATTTCGCAGCGCTCTGTGGGAAGATCACTTCTGCTCCCTGGTGGCGACTTTAGGAACCGTCCAACTGGGGCTTCCTGCCCCCTGGTGGCAGGAACAGCAAAATGTCAGAGAATCGATTTAACCCGCATCTTGGCAGACGTTCATTTGCTGTGTAAGGTTTCCACGGTTTCTGACTGTCCAAGCAACAGACACCAGAAGTCTGATATGCAAAGCGAGCTGTATGGTTGAGGGCTGGAAGGATTCCCAGAGCTGAGACATAAGCTGACTATCTTAAAGGGTTGCTGCTTTAGCCTGCAGCACATTTGGAAATGTTTGAAAGAATGTTTTGTAACTATCGGTCCTGACCAGAGGTGTGCATAAGGAGAACTGTGGGGGAGGAAAGAATGAACTCATGAATGGCTGGGAAAACAAAGACAGAAGATGCAGAGCATGAAAATATCTAAGGCTGAAAATCAGAAACTCAGGATAAACTGGGCCTTGCAAAACACTCTTCTGCAATTTGTTTATGTTATATTCACAAATTTCAATTGATCTTAATTGGTGTACACATCATAGACCAACAAACGTAGAACATCACTGGAAATTAAAAGGAATAGAAAGGAATATTTTTTCTTCACAAACAAAAAATCTGAAATGTTTGGTATGCAATTGTATTCAGCCCCGTTCATATTAATACACATTCGAATAAAATCCATTGCAACAAATCATTTTCAAAAACAATACAATATTTGTCCACCACCTGAGTGCTTTGCAGGCTGCATAGGTTTGAACTCTGGTGGATAAAAAGCATCTGGAGGATCAAGGAACACAGCAGAAAGGATCAGGAAGAAATATGAACCCAAACAAGAAGAGCATGTATCACAGAGGCAAACCAGAACATTTCTGAAGAAATTTAAGGAGGGCTGCCAAAGTGTGCCCGTCAATTGGAACACAACGTTCTGATGCTAAGAGTTAGCATCAGTGCTAGAGTAAGCTACAGTGTGCTCAGTAACATGTGGAGAGTCACAAGTATGTTGAGTAACATGGACTTATTCCATTCAGTATGTTAAAAAAATTAGTGTACAAGCTAAAATTAGCCAAAATGCTAATGTTAGCCTAAATGCTGTCTGTGGCATGTGGGGTCACTTGCATGTTTTCTTACGTTGACTTCCTCCATTCAGTGTGCTAAACATAGTTAATAAAAAAAATTTAAAAAAAACGTAGAATGGTTATTATAGGGACAAAGCTAATGCTAATTCACTAGTGGGGGGCAGTTAAATGCTAATATTTTTGATAATGTTAATGCCTCGCAGAGCTGATCCTGATGACACAGGGGTTGATGGACAGTAGTGCAGCCTCTTGCTGACAGGGCTTCCTTCACCCTCAGACAGGCCAATCTGTACACACCATCACCACAGACTCCATCTCAGTCACCATGCAACCCATTTGTCAAGTCAAGCAGCTTCAGAGACGTGGCTTTCTAGTTACAGAGGTGACCCCATCAAAGTGACCCCTATGCAATGGCCATAAATCGTTTGCTTTATGTAGCACTATATCCGTCTAAAAGGGGAATAAAAAGACATATATTGTGCTAGTAAGTAGATCTGAGAATCTGATAGAAATTCAAAATAAGTTTAACTTGCAAGATGATTAAGACGGGGATATCTAGTTAAAGCTCTGTCTTTTCTTCTGCTTTTTTTTCCAGATGTTAGTGTTCGGTTTCTCCTTTATCATTTCAGAGATCCACCACTGCCGTGTCTTTGCTTGTATTTCAACCTGATGGACTGATACCCAGTGAGCACACAGATCTGTTTAGCTGATGAGATCACTGAAGCTTCAAAATAAAGGCCATCACCTTTAAATCTCTGGGTGTTGTAGGCTCAGGTGGTTTTGTTCTCCAAAGTGTCTTGGAGAGTTGTTGTGTTTGGTAACTTAACCGTGTCTTAGCTTTATTTTACAAGCCTTTGTCTGCAGGATTATACAGCTGTTTTATAATCACCTCCTTAGCAATGTTGGTTAAGAATTAACAATAAAGCTTTCCAAACAATGACTTGCAGTTAAACCCTTGCAGTCACAGCCTTGGTTACTGACTTCTGCTTGTAAAAGTGAATAAGATGGGTCAAGTATTTTGAATGTCCTTCCACAAATTCTTGGAATAGTTTGCTGGAACATAATTCTTAAAATTTATAATTTTTCCATGATGTGATGTCTAGAGATCATGAAATGGGTTTTATTGTTAAATCATTGAAACAGAAAAAAATCTCTCACTACTGTGGCAATCTCTAGTATTCAAATACTGAAATGTTGGAAAAGATTTACAACACAAATCAATTTTGTTTAAAGTATCTTTAATTTAATATTTGGTTTGATATACATATTTTTACTAAAATAAGGCATATTTTGTTACACACATATATGGAAAGTGCACATCTGCTGCTGCACAGAGCTGCGACAAATGCTGTTTGCTCCAACTTCAGTTCCCAGATAAAATTAAACTGAAGATAATCAGCAGATAAACTTACAAGGAGCTTTTTCTCCAAACAAAACAAAACAGCTACAATGGGAAATCAACAAGCTGACCACTACTTGTTTCAATACAGTTACTCTGACACTTCTTGGCTGATGTTCCTTGAGATTAGTTATGATATTTGGACTGTAATGCGTACAGTTCTTTGAGGGGTCAGATCGACTTGAGAGGCAAGATATAAATTCAGCCCATAAACCATTTGATCTTAATACTTTAATACGGCTCACTATGCAATCATTTAAATAAATACTGGAATTCCTGGACATAGAAAAACAAAACTCTCTTTTTTGCAGCTGGTCATCATGGCAAATATAAATAATAATAAACATTGCACTATCACTGTGATTGCATGTGAATAAACAATGGAGTGAACAAAGCAAAAAAAGCAATAACAATTAAACATTCAGCACAGTACAAAGGCACAAGTATGAAAGTTAAAAATAGTGCTGTAAAGATAACGCTTCAGATTGTTAGTTATGACCTGATGCGAAATATTGCTACCATAGAGAAAAATGGGCAACATTCCTCATGCATGAATTAGATGGAGATCTGGGGAGTTCTTTAACAATGTTTGTTTTGTTGTATTGTCCTGCTAAAAGAAGACAGCAGGGATATGCCTCTGTAGGTCAGAGTTAAGTCTGTTCATGGACTGCAGGATGCAGCAGAACAAGGTGAAAGAAGATCAAAGCCATCCATGTGCTGTAAATGAAAATGTGACTCCTCAGACTACGCTATAGTCTTTGATTACTCCATGGTCCTGTTTTACTGCTCAAGTACGCCATGTTGTTTGTTTTTATAGTAGATAAGTATCAGGCCAGTAAGAACTGTTCCTTCCTTGGAATACTGCAGACTGGAAACATCCCACCAAAGCTCTAACCCTGTTGTCAAACCACGAACCTTTACCCAGACCCATTCCCCAGCCGGTTTGAACACGTCAGTTTTGAACAGAAAGTGTTCTCTTGCTGCATAATATTAAATAAATTAAACACATCAAAGTTACTAATGCTGAAAATATCATGGAAGTTGCAAAAACTTCCAAAAGAAAATATCTGACCCTGGCTGACTTCTACAAATTCTAAGTACAATTGCAACACATTGCTTTGTGAAATAGTTTACCATGCGTTTGGCTTAAAAAGCAGATTTTTCTGAAAAAAGATTTACAAAAATATGCACTGCTTCACAGGGAAATATTCTACCAGTCGCTGTCTGTTGGTCTCGTCTTCATTTATTTTTATCAAATGTAAGTTCACTGTAATAGATTTAATGCAGGAACTGTTTCAATAAGTAGTTTTCTTTTTTTTCTTTTCTTTTTTTAAAAAAATGAATCGTTTAAATAATCACAACGTAGATTTATTATGCTCACTAAAACTGCACAAGTTAATGTTAATCAGTTAATTCTGGACATATATTTAAGTAGAAATCGCTAATTAGGTTTTACAGTGAGCTATGTGTACATTCATGTCAACACAACTCACTCAAGATCATCAAATTAGTTGAGTTGTGAAAACTTAAGATGTACAACTTGCACATACTAACATTTTTAAGTTTTGGAAACTTGATGTTTTTGAGGCAAGGAGTTTGCATACATTTTTTAAGTAAACTTCACTTATTGCGTGTTACAGGCTGAACTGCCAGGGTGGTTCTGGTTGTTCTGGTTCTGTGCCAGTGACCGATCTCTTTGCAGATTCATCAGTCGATTCTGCAGACCTGACGGAGTTTCCAAGCAACTTTGCTTGGATGAAGGCCCATCTTCTTCCTCTGTTTTAAACGTCAGCTCACGTTTTCTGGTTACAATGTCAGAGATTTTACTCAGGTCCTGTGTAAAGAAATAGGAATTTCATTACAATTTTGCAATGTGACCCGATATAAAGCGGATAAAAAGATTAAAATGTATGTCCAGTGAAGTAAAGATCAATAAAAGTGACCTTTCTGTTACTTTTGCCAATGTTATAGGTGTGTTTGGGAGTATGTCGAAGGACTTCTTGTCTGTTTAACGGTGAGACGGTTAAGTTAACACTCTTTGATGGGTGATAACTTTCTCTCGACTGCGGTGGCGGCAATGGAGATATGGGAGGAGTCTCTCCCTGCAGAAGAAAACAAATATTAGTGGTTAATATGATATTTTACACTGTTTCTTTGCATTATTGTTTTGATTTGGTTTCTTGTTAAGGTTGATCAAAATGACTTCTGAAAACAACTAAACATACCCCATAAGTTTGGGCAAACTTCTCTGCAAACGGCTGCATTTTTATGCTGTAGAGGTGGTAGAAATTGATGAGGCTGCCTCTCTTGTCCTCCGCTGAGTTTTCTTCTGGTGTGGGAAAAGCAGCTCTGTGGGATCCAAGATCTGTCAGCAACAATGTAATAAAAAAAAATCAAGTGTCAAACAAACATCTGAGGCTTTCACAAGACTTTAGTTACAGCAAGAGATTCAATTAGTAACTTATTTAGTATTTAGTGAGGATACATGCATGAAGAAATTCAAAGCTACACATCCATTTTTGACATAAAATTCCAACATTTTTGTTTGAAAATGGATATGAATACTTGAAGGATAGACAGACACAGAAATGTGGTAACAGTAAATTATTATGTTAGTGTCAGATATGTGTGCAAAGAGGAAAACTAAAATATAAAGTTACATTTCTATGATAGTTCTGTGATCATTTAAACTGCCACAGTATTGTTTTTGTTATTATGCAACAGCTTTATAGCAGCCTTGCTAACGGCTGAAACAGAAACAAAATATTATTAGGTGAGTTAATACTTCTATAAAAAAATTATATTTAATCTCTGGTGAACACCCAAACAGACAGAAATCATACCCATCGTCTCTTTGGGAAGATTTTCCACAGGTGACTCTGAGTTCAGCATCTCCTTGGAAACCTGAGGGTGAAAACATTCAGTTGACATTCAGCAACATCTGAGGCTTCAGAACATGGCAGAAATGACATTAGATATGCATAAATAAAGACGATGCCATGCATCCAAAAGTATTCAGATCGCTTCACTTTTTCACATTTCAAGTTACAGCCTTGTTCCAAATTGTATTCAATTAAATTATTAAATGAAACTCTTTCCCAAAAGTCTACATGCAAATAGGCCTGTCACAATAACAAATTTTGGCGATTATTTGTCTAAAAAATTATTGCGATAAACAATAATATTGTTTCAAGACCTTTTGACACTGATTTAATGGAAATTACGTAATAATGCAGCTATTTCCTGCCATAGATACTTACATTTTATTTTCTAAACAACACATAACACGGGAACTGATAAACTAAATAAAACAACCAAAAACAAAAATAAAATGGATTCTCAGTCTCCATTAACAAAAAACGTACTTGAATAAAAACTAAACAACATGAAGCCAAAGTGAAAATAAATACGGCATTCAACCAAAAGAGTACAGATTTTGAAGTCTGTATACTATATTGCCTTTCAGTAATCACTAGATTTAAATAGAGAAGATGGGCACATCCTGACACAGTAGTTCACACTACACAATTTTTTGCCCGTATTTTCTCCGTATGACAATCTTAGATCGTTGGCTGATCTAAGATTGCCGCTGGTGATTTCGTAACCGATCATCCTACAGTGTGTGGTGGGTTATGGTAGATCTTTATAGCCGCTCAGATCTAAATCAGGGGTTTTCCCCCGACTGGGAGCTTAACGCTGAATGTGACAAGTAGCCAATCAGAAAGCGCGGATTCTCCTCGTGCTTTCTGAGGGGAAATTACGGAGGGGAATCCGAAACAGCTGACACGGCACAACCTAAAATCCAGCGGACATTGGAGATGATATGTGGAAACAACAATAATATTTATTTAACATTTTGTGCAAAGAATATAGAAATGACAAGGGGGGGAGTTGGAGCCAAATTGCTACCGCAGTTGATAAACCCGGTAACTTTTCAGCTGTTCTTCGTTAACGTGACATAAATAGGTTCTAATGATTTTCATTCAGTCAGAACTTTACGCTGACTCTAGCCACATGTGTCACAGGTAGATTCTAGTAAAGCATTGATTAATGCCTTGTTTTAAAATTAGTTAACTGGACTTGTAGCCATTATTTTGTGCCATGTGTCTGGACACCACACGGCACAATCGAACCCGATTGAACCGTTATACCTAGGATTTCTGTCGGCTAATGTGTGGTCTCTCATGTTTTGAAAATGGGCCGACAATCTGCCGACAACTCCTGTACTGTGTGCTGGACATTACACTAAGGAAATAGGAAGGGAGGATCAATGGAGAGCACCAGAGCTGAGCCTTTTTCATTCAGTGTCATCAACAGAAAGAACAAAACGGCAGGAAGAGACGATAATTAAAATGAGGTTGATAGGTTTAATTGAGCCATTTCCACTGATGTTCTTTGAACTGTCCCTCCTCCACATGTTGCTTCACTAGTTTCTGACACCTTTTCTTTTTGCTTACAAGATTTCCCTCTTTCAATTAGACCATGCTCTAAATATAGTTTCCTTTTCATGAAAATATAATAAAATAATGGAAGTCATGTTATTCTCAATCAATACATGTTCAAATCAAATAATGATTAAAGATACTGAGCCAGTGACGGTAAAGGTGGTGAAAAACTCTTGGATCATTTAACTGTATTTATCATTACGTTAAGTCACAGAAATGGCACTTACACTTCCATTGTTATATGGCTCAGTCTTGTAGCGCTCTACTATCTCCTCAAACGTTAGCTTGTTCTTGGTAGCCTGCAAAAGCAAACAAGAAAAGCTAGAAACTGAATTAGTGATTTCATAAACAACATATTTTCACATCACTCAGGATGATTTTTTGTACCCTCATACTTTCTGAATTTGTTATTACAACTGTAAACACACTCTCTAGATTTTGCTTTAGAGTGGTTCAGATCTTTTTTAAATTTGTTATTACCATAAGCAAACTTTCCTTAATTTTTAACCCAATGATTTTAACCAAGTCCTTGTATCGGAGAGAATAAAAAGCAACTCTTTTGCTTGTTTCAGGTAAACAACCTTCTGCATAACGGACAACGTAAGAAAGACAGTTTAAAATCCTTCTCCAAAATTTTGTTGCCTTTTCTGGCAGGATTTTTATAGTCATGTTCTTTTTCTGGTGTGATGTCTATTTTTGCATAAAAACAGTGATTCTCAATTAGTAGTTTTTGAAATCTTGACATATTGTAGCCTAACATACATTTTGTCTTCAAAAACAATCAGATGAAACTGAGCTGAGAGAACAAAATCAAAAGAAAAAAACGTCTGCAGTGAAAAAACAATATAGAAAAGTAAAAAACAAAAACATGGAAACTGACATGGGAGGGCTTAACAAATCAAAGCCCACCGTTGCTATGATGTAGATGGCACTAATGAGCGGGTGGTCCAGGTGACGGTCTTTCATGAGGGAAGTGTGCTGGGCCAGGGAACTCTCCAAACAGGTCCACATCTTTGATCTCAACTCATCAGAGACTTGTAGTTTGAAACACATTTCCCTCAGACGCTCTGCCATCTCGCTGTAAACCTGATCACAGGACAAAGCACAGCTGCACAAAACAAATATTTTAACAGTGGAAAGTTCTGGGAGTAAGAACTCACCATCCTGGCAAACCGGTGAAGGAAAGGTTGCCCCTTGGGTCTCCTTACAGCTGGGGAGCAATGCTGGTGCTCTGAGGTCCTGGACGACTCTGCTTCCAATATTACATCTGCTGATAAGCACACAGCTTGTTGTATTTTAAGCCTTTTTCAACAAACTTAAGCAAAAGGAAGCTTTATCACTCTTTGTACCTTCTTGTGGGTTAGATTCCGGCTGACCTTTGACATTTGTTGGGGAAGTCAGCTGTGTGTGGCGTTAGAAAACAGTTGGGGTAAAGCGATACTGAAGTCCTTTCAATAAAAACTAAACAGACAAAAGTAATTTACAGGTGAATGTTTTGTTTTTGCAATGGCAGACCTGGTGTTTGAAAGGTGGAAATCCTTCATTGTCTTTGATTTTCTCCCACAGGTGAGAGTGGCTGGCCCAAACGGAGCTCTCTAAAACACTTGTTCCAATTGGCTTAAAGCGTCTGATCAAGTCTGTGAATTTTTCCTTCGCGAACCTTAATAGGAACTGGTTATGCACCTGTGAAACCACAGTACAAAAAAAGCTGAAGCAGGTAACTCAGATTTTATAGCAGGTCTTCGGAGTTTTGTGCGACAAACCTCTAAGAAAAGGTAGGAATCCAGTTTGAAAACTTTGAGGAGCCAAGTGACATCACTGACTCGAAAGGTTGTTTTCAGGGCGACCTGCAAGCAACAGGTTACCAGACAGCGGTGCCAAAGGTCATCCTCCAAGACGTTCTGCATCTGTGGTATCAAAGCAAAATGACTATTACATCACATCAAACCAAAGATGTGAGAAGAACAAACAAAAGAAAAATTTGGATTCAAAATTAGTAGTACACACTGGAGGTCCTGCATGTTTTAGGTGTTTCCCTGCTGCTGCACACCTGGTTTAAATGAATGGGTAATTAACATCTAAAATATACAGCACAGTGGGGCCAGAGGACCAGGGTTGGTGACCACTGGTACACACCACCTATCAAAGGGACCTCCAACTCCAGCACTGCGGCTGTCCATAAGGAAACTGCATGCAAATGCAGTTCTTAGTGTGGCCACATGAGGGCAGCATACTCACAGAGATGACAGACTTTAATCTCACCTGAATGCCAGGAAGATTTTCTAAGATGGTGTAGTAGATTGATGTGGCATCCCAGAAGCACTTTTCCTCCAGCTCTGAAAACACCAGACCATTTAAATGGAAGCTTTTTGTTATTAAAATGTTCTGTAAACCAGTAATGGAGTAAATGGGACTTTTACCTCGTTTTGCGTCGTCATGTTTATCATCCCTGCAGTGCTGCAGAAACTCTTGCAGCATGTCTTTCAGTCTAATTTTTATTTCCTCTGTGGGATCTCTGGAGCAGGTCCTGATGTCAATGAAAAGGAAAAAAAAATGTGTCAGAAATTATTTGTAAATGTGAATAAAAATAGTCTGTAAGTAAACATTTTCGTAGATTCAGTGGCTTTCACAAAAAACTTGTATCTTATTTGTTCAAAATATGTTGTCTTAAGCAAAGAATGCAAACATTGTAGCTTATATAAGTCGTTGCCACAGGAGCGAGGAGCTGTTCTGTTGAGAGCGCTAACCTGAACAGAGTGATCAGACGGTCACTGGGGCCAGGCCTCTGCTTTTCTACGTCAGGTCCAGGAGCGGTTGCCATGGTGAACTCTTCACTGACGGCGGCCAAAGCAGGAGGGCGCAACTAACTGATGAAAAATAAGATCAAGAACTCTCAGGAACAGAGAAAAAAATCACATGTATAAATATTGGTGATGCATAGACTGGGTTTTACCAGGCCAATGCCGATTTCTGATTTTCTTTGAAGTATGGTCTGTCAATCCAGATTTATTTTTTTATTTTTATTTCTAAGGACTATGACACATAAAAGGGAAAAATAGTGTAGTGGTTGAGAATTTAAGATCTCCAATAAACACACATTGGTAAGACTACAAACAAATTAACAGCATGATTTAATATTGTCACAAAAAGTTTAGGAGACCAGAGTCACACCCTGCTTGTATATAAAGCTTGAAGCTTAGAGAAATAGTTGGACGCCTCCTTGGTGAGCACTACGCACTTTTTTTTAATATATATATATAT